>NW_020200817.1:92970-103363 GCF_001531365.2 Cynara cardunculus var. scolymus
AACCAGAGGTGCTGGTTAGAAGGACCAGAGGCGAGGGATTAGAAATTCCTTATATTGCTAAGTGTCCATGTTGAACTAGAGGTGCTGGTTAAAAGGACCAACGGCGATGGATTAGAAATTCTTTATATTGTTAAGTGACGATGTTGAACCAGAAGTGCTGTTTAGAAGGACCAGAGGCGATGGATTAGAAATCTCCTTATATTGCTAAGTATGTGGAACCAGAGGACCAATGGACGAGAAATCCATTATTTTCTAAGTATCGATATTGAACTAGCGGCCGATGAAATAGAATTCCATTGGTTTGGTAAGTATGTATGTGGAACCAGAGGACCGATGGACGAGAAATCCATTATTTTCTAAGTATGGATATTGAACTAGCGGCCGATAAAATAGAATTCCATTGGTTTGCTAAGTATTTATGTGGAACCAGAGAACCGATGGACGAGAAACCCATTACTTTTCTAAGTATGTAAGTTGAACCAGATGACCGATGAACTAGAACCCAAATATTTTTTAAGTCTGGTAGTGCAACCAGAGACTCTGGTAATACAACCAGAGGCTCTGGTAATGCAACCAGAGACTGGCTATCCAGAGGCTCTAGCTTAATTGCCACCCTCAGCCTTGCTTAGAAGCTTCTGTTATATCACTAAGCATTTATAGATGGAACATTTCGTAATTAAGATTGTTAATATCACAGATCACTATGGCATCATCTGCTCCTAGTGAATATTCGGCAGACGAATCTGGTTATGTGGTTTGCCGATCCAGAAGAAGCTCATCCATAAATGTGGAGGTAGACCCGTATGAGCATGAGGACACAGCAACTAGCGAGACACCTGCTTCACCACCTGCATCCATATTGCCCCCATCGGAGCCAGTACCCGATATCCCACCTCAAACCATTCATGGTCCAAGGATTAGAGTCACGGCTAGGAAAAGTGTTCCACTACCTCGGCGAGTGACTTTTGAAAATTCCATCAGATACTCAAACTCACCAGATACTCAAACTCACCAGACATGGCTGGGATATCATCACCACATTTTGAATAACCTATCTGATGTGATGGAAATGCACCACCAGCGTATGATGAGAACCACGGATGCTGTCATTGTTGTGAGGCGGGAGATTAGAAGATTGTACAAGTGTTTTGTTGTGAGTGGGATGTTGATGTTGATGCTAGGAATGCTGATAGGTTGGATGTTATTCTAGACATATTGACTAGTAATAGGATAACTACTCTTTTGCATAGAAACCCAATATCTTGTTTTGGTGGGCTGTAATCAACTATAAATCTATGATGTCTTTTGAGAAATGCTTATCTACATCAAGTTATGATTGAATATAAGATTATTCTGTTCGGTTATATAAATGCTTGAATGTTATCCATACGATGAATATCCTTTGCATCATTTAGATGACTGGAAGTTATTACCCTTGATATTGCCATGAAAATGACAAAATTTCCTTTCTGACTTAGGCCTTAGAAAATGCCACCAAGAAGAGAAAACCCTGTAGTTGCACGACTCGTATCAGAACAACTATTGGCTGCACTCCCAACATTGTCAGCCAGGTAGCGGCAGGACTAAATGCTAACCAGTCAACCAATTCTGAGCCTAGAACATCCCGGGAATGCACCTATAAAGCCTTCAGATTCTGCAACCCAAAGGAATTCCATGGAACTGAGGGGACTATAGAATTATTGACTTCGATAGAGGGTATGGAATCTGTCCTCCGTATCAGTAAATGCACAAAAGCAAACAAGGTAGAATATATTGCATGCTTACTTCAAGGACGGGCACTAACTTGGTGGAATACTTTAGTTCAGACTAGGGGTCGGAAATCGGCCAACCAACTTTCATGGGAGGAGTTTAAGAAATTACTCAAGGATGAGTACTGCCCAAGAAGTGAACTCCAAAAGTTAGAAATGGAGTTATGGAATCATGAGATGAAAGGGGATAACATAGATGCATATACTGCTCGATTCCATGAGTTAGCAAATTTAGTGCCACATCTGGTGACACCCAAGGAAGTTCGAATCAAGAGATATATTTGGGGATTGTCTCCAGAAATTCGAGGAAATATTAACTCGGCAAACCCAAAGACTCTTCAGGTAGCAATAGACATTGTCACCAAGCTCACAAATAATGCTGTTAGGTCCGGAGAATTCGCCAAAGGAAAGAGAAAGATGGAGGAGCATGGGAACCAAAGACCTGGGGGAAGGTTTGACAGAAAAAGGAAAGTAGTAGGAAATTTTGGGGTATAGACCCAGGTGGTAAACCAAGGAAGCAAGTCTAAGTGCAATAAATGAAAATATCCACACTGGGGGAACTGCATCATTTGTCAAAGATGTCACAGAGGGGGCCATTCCGCAAAGGATTGCCGAAAGCAATTGTGTTTCGATTGTGGGAGTCCAGACCATATGAGAAATGTTTGCCCAAAGAGAAAACAAGGAACAAATGCTAACCAAGCCCGACTAGCCAATCAAGGGAACCCAGAAAGTCAAGCATGGGGCCGAGCATTTGAGATTGGAGCAAAGGAATCTAGGCATGATCTCAATGTGGTTACAGGTACATTTCTCTTGAATAATGAATTTGCATCGGTATTATTTGATTCAGGGGCAGATAGAAGTTTTGTATCATTTGCTTTTAAGTCAAAGATTAACTTAAAGCCCCAAAGGTTGAAAGAAGTTTATATAATAGAATTTGCTAATGGCCAAGAAATTAAGGCTAGGGACATAATCATGGACTGTACACTAAGTTTAGCCAACAAGGATTTTAGCATAGACCTTATTCCGATTGAGCTAGGAAGTTTTGATATAGTTATATGCATGGATTGGCTATCCAAAAATAGAGCTGAAATAGTCTGTTCGGAAAAGGTTATCCGAATTCCTCAAGAAGGAAGTGACTCAATTATAATTCAAGGAGACGAGTCAGATTAGAAAATTAAGATAGTATCATGCATGAAGATGCGAAAATATTTGAAGAAGAATTATGTTGCATCTTTGGCACATGTTATTGATAAGAAGGTCAAAGAGAAATGTATTGATGATTTCCTTGTAGTCCGAGAGTTTCCTGATGTATTTCCCGAGGATTTACCAGGACTACCCCCGCCAAGACAAGTCGAATTCGGTATCGACTTAATCGTTGGAGCTGCCCAGTGGCAAAAGCAACATATCGATTGGCCCCATCAAAAATGCAAGAATTGTCTACTCAACTTCAAGAGTTATTGGATAAAGGATTTATAAGACCAAGTTTCTCACCATGGGGTGCACCGGTTCTATTCGTCAAGAAGAAAGATGGGTCAATGCGAATGTGCATTGATTATAGGGAACTTAATAAGTTGACCATCAAGAACATATATCCTCTTCCTAGAATCGATGATTTGTTCAATCAACTTCAAGGTGCTGTATACTTTTCAAAGATCGATCTACGATCCATATATCATCAAGTGAGAATTCGAGAAGAGGACACCCCCAAAACAGCATTCAGGACCCGGTACGGTCATTACAAATTTTTGGTTATGCCATTTAGGCTAACCAATGCACCGACAGTTTTTATGGATCTGATGAATAGAGTTTGCAGACCATACCTGAATAAATTTGTAATCGTTTTCATAGATGACATACTAATTTATTCACGAAGTAAGAAGGAACATGAGCAACACTTGAGGATGATATTAGAACTACTTAGGGACCAGAAATTGTACGCAAAATTCTCCAAATGCGAATTATGGATTCGTGAAGTAAAATTTCTTGGTCACGTGGTTATTGAAAAAGGGATTCAGGTAGATCCTGCAAAGATTGAGGCCATTAAGAAATGGAAAGCCCCAAGAACCCCGACGGAAATTCGTCAATTTCTTGGTTTGGCAGGCTATTATCGGCGATTCATTGCGAATTTTTCAAAAATTGCGCAACCACTCACAGCATTAACTCAAAACGACAAGAAGTTTGTTTCGGGAGGAAAACAAGAAGAGGCATTCAAGACTCTTAAGGATAAGTTATGTAATGCACCTATTTTATCTTTACTAGAAGGTTCGGAAAACTTTGTGGTATATTGTGACACATCACATCAAGGCTTAGGATGCGTACTAATGCAAAAAGATAAGGTCATTGCATATGCCTCAAGGCAACTCAAAGTGCATGAGAAGAACTATACTACGCATGATCTGGAATTGGGAGTCCTAGTATTTGAACTTAAGATTTGGAGAGACTACCTTTATGGTACCAAGTGCACTGTGTTCACTGATCACAAAAACCTTCAACACATTTTCAATTAGAAAATGTTAAATATGAGGCAAAGAAGATGAGTTGAACTGCTTAGTGATTACGACTACGAAATCAAGTACCATCCCGACAAACCAAATGTGGTAGCCGATGCTCTGAGTAGGAAGGAAAGAGTGAAACCAACATGGGTGAGGGCTTTGGGAGCAATAGTAAACACCAGTCTGAATGCACAAATTCTCGAGGATCAAAAGGAAGCATTAAAGAAGGAGAATTTGAAGAATGAGACCCTACACCACATAGAGACTAAGTTTCAACTGAAATCAGACGGAGTGTATTACTTGGGAGACAAGGTTTGGATACCTAAGATTGGCAATCTTAAATCCATAATTTTGGATGAAGCCCATCGATCAAAATACTCGGTCCACCCAGGAGCGGATAAGATGTATAAGGATCTTAAAAAACATTATTGGTGGCTTGGAATGAAGAAAAACATTGCACTATATGTAAGCAAGTGTTTAACTTGTGCAATGGTCAAGGCTGAACACCAAAAACCATCTGGTCTACTTCAACAACCCGAGATTCCCCAATGGAAGTGGGACAAATATTAATGGATTTCATCACAAAGTTGCCCAGAACTGGGAAAGGGCATGATACAATCTGGGTGATTATAGATCGACTGACGAAATCTGCTCATTTTCTACCAATCCGAGGAGATTATAAGATGGAGAAGCTGGCTCAGATTTACATAAATGAAATCATTACTCGGCATGGGGTACCTATCTCCATTATCTCGGATAGGGACAGTCGATTTACGTCAAGATTTTGACAATCACTTCAAGGAGGGTTGGGTACACGTTTAGATCTAAGTACTTCATACCACCCTCAGACGGATGGACAGACAGAAAGAACAATCCAGACACTGGAAGACATGTCACGCGCATGTGCCATAGATTCTGGTGGAAGCTGGGATATGCACCTTCCGTTAGTCGAATTTGCATACAACAACAACTATCATGCCAGTATTCAATGTGCGCCTTATGAAGCATTATATGGCGCAAGTGTAAATCCCCACTCAGTTTGCTAGAAATTGGCGATCGGCAATTAACTAGACCTGATATTGTCCAAGAGACTACTGACAAGATTGTAATCATCAAGGATTGACTCAAGGCTGCAAGAGATCGCCAGAAAAGGTATGCTGATAATCGGAGGAGATCATTAGAGTTTCAAAAAGGAGATAAAGTACTCTTAAAAATCTCACCGTGGAAAGGAATAATGCGCTTTGGGAAAAGAGGAAAATTGGGTCCCCGATATATTGGGCCATTTGAAGTATCTGAGAGAATTGGACTAGTGGCATATAAGTTGAAACTACCACAAGAGCTGTGCGCTATCCATGATACATTTCATGTGTCAAATCTTAGAAAGTGCTTAACCGATGAAACTCTGGTCATACCATTGGGAGATGTACAAATTAACGATCATCTGCGCCTTGTTGAAAAACCAATAGAAATCTAGGATAGAGAAGTCAAGCAGTTGAGGCGTAGCAAAATCCCAATTATAAAAGTTCATTGGACTTCGAGGCATGGACCGGAGTACACATGGGAAAGAGAGGATTATATGAAAAGCAAGTATCCTCACTTGTTCTCAAACGAGTCATGATCTAGGATTTGACGAATAAAATTTCGGGACGAAATTTTTCTGGCATGGGGAGACTGTGACGTCCGTCATTTTTGGATCGTCAGGTTAGCACCTTTATAGGGATTCTATATTTAGAATTATATTTTATTAGGATCTCGTCATGTTTATTAGAATTCATCTGGCTTAGTTCCCAAAATATAGTTCAGAGAACCTTGTTTCGACGGGTAACTGATAAAGTTAACTTATGTAATGCCAAATATATTAAAAACTCTCCAAATAAAATAAAGTTGATATTATAAAATCCAAATTAAAATACAAAAGTCTCATTTGAGTGTCCAAATAATTTAATCAAAAAGGTGGAGCTTTGAATTAATGATGTCATTTTTTTTTCAATGTTTGGCAAATTGCATTTTTTTTGGTTATAATTTAAATGGGCTTTATTTTGGTTTAAATGAAAAATAAAATTTTTTATTGGGCTTGGGCCTTWAGAGGCCAGCCCATTTTCTTCTTTAAAACCCACATATAAATACCCCACATCCTTTGAAAACTCTCATTTCCAATCCTCATTTTGCATAAGCATTTCCTCTCCCTAATCTCTCTCTCTCTAAATCAAACCCCCTCCAGCTGATTCCATCATCAAGCACCTTTGGAAAAATCKGTCAATCTTGAAGAATATTCAAGATTTCAAGAAAAAGGTATTATATTAGTTATCTTACCTCTATATAATAACAAAAATTCTTATTTTTCTACTCCTACTTCTCGTTCTTGTAATTAAAGTTTCTAGAGAACTCAAAAGGGGAGATTATACATCAAAGACATGAAAATGTCTTCAAAATGATGGTAATCTATKATCCACGAACTTTGAACTCTAAGAAAGTAGGAGAAAACCCATTGCATGTGGAATTTAATCATGAAAAGATGTATTAGGAAAACTAACAGAATCTGTTCGCTCTTGTATCGTGTGTATCTCTCAAAATAAAAGTCCAAATGCTCTGATTTTTCTTCTAAAACGTACTTTGACGAGTTACCTTGCTAATGCAACTGGTCTCACTCAAAAATCTTACGTTTTGAGCCTTCAAGTTTTTGATACAAGATTACAGTGCAAAAAGAGCATTACTGGTAGAATCTTTCATGCATCTTAAATCAGTTTTATCTTCTTCAAAACTCATTGGAATTGGGAGATTTTTTTTCTGGAGGTTAGCCTTATGTGTTAGCTTTAAAATAAAGTTAAATCTATGAAAAAAACGATGAGTTTAGACCCCCCCAACTGGCCATCACTCGAAGAGTGTGCAATCTGTTTTGGGGACTATGTCACTCAAGGTTGTAGGGTATTAATGAGTGCCTTAAACCCATATAAAATTCTTGATATTTAAGAAAAGTCTGTTTAACTCATTATTATGGATGATATAAAAAGTTGGACATAAAATGAGTTTTGGAAGGTTCCTTTTTACAATGATTTGTGAGACCAAAAATACCAAAAACATAATTTATATTATGTCCAAATATCAGCTTTTGTGCAAAGGACTTGGATTTTAAAATATATAATTTCTGGGCTATTTTTAGAACAAATTATAAAAGTATCAACTTTAATTCATAAAAACTTGTTGGCATTACATAAGATATAAGTTGGCTTTATTTTTATCGAGACTCGTTAGGTGATCTAACTATTGGATTTCGGACTGTTTAGGAAGGTTAGGGCGGACATTTAGCGCTTCAAATGTCATCTCCTTGGATATTCATCGACAAACTTGTGAGTTTTCACGGCCCCACTTTTAATGCTTTTTGTTTATTTAAACTGGGGGAAAAACATGAAGTTATGCAAACTATACTATTTATTTATAAAATTGTTGGACTAAAGAACTGTTTAGTCAAGATTTGTTTATGCCAGGACTAAAGAACTGTTTAGTCAAGATTTRTTTATGTCATGAAATATTGACGGTTTTGCACTATGATATAAATGCTAAATTGCTGTACTTGAGAGTATGTTTCCAAATAAAGTCCCCGTCCATAAACGCTACTTGTTAACTCGGACATGTCCCCGGGCCATGTAATTATGGATAGTCGCTATTGTGTTGACAGTCCCACCCGGAAAGGGGTGCACCCTATGTTTTTATTAGTCTAATCATGTGGATTTTGGATCACCGCTAAATTAGTACTATTACAAACTGTGGGACCTAAGTGAGTGTACGGGCTAGTTATGGTCGTTCGTAAAATAATGGGGGACATTGGTCAGGAAAGGCTCCGTAGCGTCTCAAGTTTTTAAACATCGTGGCAGATTTACATTTATTATGTGCAAAAGTTATGTATAGGTTTGCAAGAAATGATTTATGTATTATAATGTTTTGTGCATATGAAAACCCGTGAACTCACCAACTCTTTGTAGTTGACTTGTTTTATGTTTCATGCTTTTCAGGATTTAAGTAAGAAATGAAGCTTTTGGATCATATATGTGGCGATACCGATTAAGTTCATTTTTGAAGTTTTTGTAAAAGAAGTATTCTATTCCACTTGGTTATGGATGTTAAATTCGAACTATTGTAAAACTTGAATGGTGTTATTTATTATCTGCTGCTGTGACTCGCTTACCTGTTACATCTCGTGTTTCCGCTTTAACGGGGTGTGACATTGTTTGATTGGAAAAACAATCAATTGGCTCTGATACCAATTTATGATCTCATATCTCTCAATAACACTAATAATTAAGTTAAGAATAACCAAATTATAGTGTTTGAATGAATAAAATGATTACATTACTCAATATGAAAACGTAAAAAGCGACATTGATTACAATAGGCCTAATCACCTATTTATACTAGAAGACTAATTAGAAGATAACTATCTAGTGAGACTATTTAACTAATCTTCTATTAATAGATAAAATTTATCTAAACTATGGATAAGCTATAAATTAAGATAAACTTGAAGTCCAGCTGTCGACTAGTTATCTCCAGCTGTCTTCTATGGGATGATGATTCAACCTTATCTTCATATGTTCATCGTATGCCTCTAGTTGTATTCCTGAATAAAACTCTAAGTGTTGTTGACCAGAGGGGTGATGAAGATGCTTTTTCCATCGCATCTCTGGTTGTTCATTGACCCTCTGGTTGTTCTCCAGACTTGGTCAATTATGCCTTAATGTCTTCATCGGTCTTCTGGTTCTTCATCACTTATTGTCTTCATTACTTTTACACTTATAAATTATGGGGTCTAACAGATGCAATTTCCCTAATGCGGAAATTTACATTTATTGCACTTAGGTTTGCTTCCTTGATTTACCACTTGGGTCTGTACCCCAAAGTTTCCTACCGCCTTCCTGTTCTTGCCAAACCTTTCCCCAAATATATGGTTTCCAAATTCTTCCACCTTTCTGTTTCCTTTGTTGAACTCCCCAGATCAAATAGCACTATTTGTGAGCTTGGTCACAATGTTTATTACCTCCTGAAGGGTCCTTGGGTTTGTCGAGGTAATATTTCCTCGAATTTCTTGAGATAATCCCCAAATATACCTCTCAATTCGGACCTCCTCAAGTGTCACCAGATGTGGCACTAAATTGGCTAACTCATGGAATCGAGCAATATATGTGTGGAGTCCTAATTCACTGAACAATCTTCATAACATCTTCAACAATGGCAGATTTAGAATATATCTTGTATGAACATCAAGAACACTTAGAGAGAGAAAGTCAAACTCTATATTTCAGTCAAACCTTTCTATTACGTATGATTATTACAAATGAACTCCTCTTCTCCACCTAATTACAAAGATTGACCACTATTTGTATGGTCAAACTAACAAAGCAAAGTCAAAGTCAAACTTCTATAAGAAAAGTCAAACACGCTGAGTTTTACAATTATAGACTATTTATAAACTTTCAAGACGAATACAATTAATACTGATTTCTCAGTCCTAACATTCTCCCCCTTTGTATTCAGACTTGAAAGAAAAATCTGCGCTTTGAGTCCTTGTTTGAACTTTGAAACATTATGCACAAAGTGTCTTCTTCAAAAGAAATCTTCAAGCAATCAACTGTTGAGAAAGATCTTCTAGCATTCTCCCCCTCGAATGTAGAATCACGATGATCTTCTCTTTTGATAATGTAGATCAAAAACAATCTTCAGAAACACTGTACAAGATGTGATCTTCAAAGGATCTTCAGAAAACAAGTCTTCAGTAAATTATTGTGAAAATGATCTTCACATTCAATATCTCTCAGTCGTTGTAGCACACAAATAATCTTTCTGTAATGATCTTCATTCTCACTTCTTCTTTTGAGTCTTTTGCCACTTTCAAAGTTACCCCCCCCCCCTTGATCTTTATATCAAATCCCCTTTAACAAAGTTCAGAAATGAATATTTCATTCATTATTACATATACTCCCCCTTATGATGAAATGAGAATCATTCCATCATACAAAAGATGAATGAAATTTTCCGAGTAAGCCGTCAAATCATGAAATTGTAAGTAGATCTTTGCAAATCCACTTTTATAATCTTTTTAGATTAAGGGAATGGGAAGGTAACATCCAATTTCAACGT
>NW_020200817.1:105753-112506 GCF_001531365.2 Cynara cardunculus var. scolymus
AGCTTACTTATTTTGGCAATATGTTCGTCATTAACTAAAACTAATGATTTATATTTTTTCTTTTAATTCAGATAACTCGGAGTTTAAAGCATTGAATTTTTCTTCAGAAATTTTGGAYDCAGATTGCAAAGATTTAACCAAACTCAAATGACCAGCATTTTCAAGATAAACTTGGATACTTCTTTCTCTTAGCGTTTTTAGTTGATCGTCAAGATTATTTGAACGCTCTTTTTCTGATTTGAATTCTTGCTGGAAATTTTGAATATGGATTTTCATCTTATTAATCTGTTTAATGCAAGTTTGATGAACAACTTCATTATTCATGAGCTCTTTCTCCTTATAACTCTCGATGTTCTTTTCCAGCTCAGCAATCTTAGCTCTCAACTCCTTTATGATATATGCCATTAGAAACAAATTGATCAGTTAAGGATCTATACAGTGAAATCAGATATAAGAAATATAAACATTTAAGCTCAAAAAGAATAGAAAAAAAACATAAACACTAAAAACAGATATACAATGATCCAAAAGAAAATCTAAACACAATCAAACTAAGAAACCAAAAACAGTCCAAAAAGAATAATCCAAGTCCAAAAATCTGATTCTAAATCCAAATCAAACAATATCAACTCTTTACAATACAGATGTGGAACAAAAAAAATATACTATCTGCTCTCGAAGTTCTATCCAAAAATCCACTTGAATGCTTCTTGTATGCATCCACTTATCACATCTCTAAATTGGATCTTCTGCAGACTGTGCACTTTGTAGTTACTGTTTCAAAGTTTCTTAAACAGTCTGCTGTCAACTGCTGAGCTGTATTGCTAATCTGATCTCAATTCTTGTTGTGTTCTTATCTCAGACATGTTGAGTTCAGCCTGCAAACAGATCACTATACAGCTGCTGCTGTTTTAGTCCTGAAATACTCAAAGTACACTAAACAGCTCAAAACAGCAAACAAGAAATACAAATATTGATTAAAAACGGTAAGCACAACCTGCTTTCAAGACCTGCTGTTACCTGTTTTATAGAAATGCAGCAGCTTCAATTCTGTTTTAAACCTGCTATTACCTGTTCTGTAACTATATAAACAGATCTGAAATAGCAAACTAGACAGACTTTAAGCAGTCTCTACACCAACAAACCTGCTGTTTCAAATCTTGCTGCTCAAATAACAAACACAGAAATACCAAACAGAATGTTTAAACTCGATTCAAACAAATGCGTAATTCACAGCTTTTAAACAGAATGTTTGCTGCTTTTTTGAAACCTGTTGTCAAAACTGTTGCTGCACTAAACTTTCTGTTTCAAAGAAATATGAGCTGCTGTTGTAGAACTGTGAGCTGCAATGTAGCCAATTTTAACTATCAATCCTGCTGCTTAAATCTTTACAGTCCTCAAATCCACAAACCATCACATGTGCATCAAACAGTAGACTTAGACTACAAACATCCAACTGAATCAGCTCAATGAACAATTGATTTAAAAATGCAAAGAACCTGCAGTTGACTGTTTGCTTTGAAGTTGCTGCTGCTGCACACTGTGTAGCTGCTATTTACAATCCCAAAAGCAAAACAGAACTTGTCACATGCACATACTAAACCAGATCCTGCTGTTGCTAAAATAACAAAACCAAAACAGTCAAGCACATCTGTCTTTATGTCTCTATGATTCCATAATAAGTCTGCTGTGATTTCAAGTTCAAAATGCAAACCTGTTGTTTTATCTGTTGTTTTACCTGCTGTTTTACCTTTGTTGTGCTATTAGTCTTCTTCTGTCAAAAACAGACCTGCTATTTCTTTCTTCTCTACACCAACACAGCGCAGCACAGTATCACTTTTTATTATAAAACTTCACACTGCAAACAGCACACTAGACAGATATCAAATAATAGTATTTGAAACCAGTCAAGTAGCTAAATCACTCAAACAAACTTCTTAAGAGCAAATCACTCAAACAGATTTTAACAGACCTGTGACGCTTGTTAAGAGCAATTAAGAGCAGTAATAATAGACCTGAGAACACTCATGTAAAACATTCAATCTAAAAGCTGAAACCGAACTGCATGAATAAACCTGTTAACAATTTAAAATCTTAAACCGAACATAACAATGAGTCTTAAACCTGTTAACAGTTTAAATCGGACAGAGACAAGAGTATAAACCGGACATCCCTTTAAGTGTAAACCTGACAGCACACTCAGTCGATTAGAAATGCTCAAATAAACCTCACCAATCTCAATCGATTCTTGACAAGTTATTGAACAAAATACCAAATTGAATCAAGAAACAACGAACAATCAAGAATCTGGGTAAGAGGAATTGAGCGGTATAGAAGTCCGGACACCTTGATTCACAAATTTTTAAGTCCACTAATCCGCTCACTGCTTGAGCTAATCCGCTCACTGCTTGAGCTAATCCGCTCACTGCTTGAGCTAATCCGCTCAAAGGTTAATCCGTTCAAGAGGTAATCAACTAAGACTTAAAAAAATTAGAACCTTACCTTTTGATTTGAACGATTTACTAATCCGATGATATTGATTGAGCGGTATACGAATCCGGTCCAGACTTCAATAAATCCGCTCAAGAATCCGTTGATGCTTTGAGCGATTCAGACTTAGTCTCGAAAACTGATTGATGCTTTGAAACAAACCGGATAACAAACCGGTCAAGGCTTCTGCAGTTTACCTCTTCTCCGTTCAAGCTACACGCGGTTTAGATGAATACCGCTCAAATGGTGTGCGGTTTAGACGAACACCGCTTGAGAAATCCAATGAAGTTGTACGGTTTAGCCTTAGACTTGAAATTGTTTGAATAGAAGAGTCAATCTGGTCAAAAGATGAGAACAAGATGAAGATTAGAATCCGATTGAAGCTTCTACCAACTTCGATTTAAGAACAAGAAGCTATGCTGTTTACTTGAACGATTTAAGAACAAGAACTCTAAACCGGATGAAGAATTGGGCCTTAACCTTTGGGCTTTATAAGTGGACGGTTTAACAAAATTTAACCAAACAAAAAAAAATCAGATCAAAACAATCAAAAACACAAAAACAAAAAAAAAATAAAAAAAATTGGATCAAGAAATACTGATTTAAAAAAAAAATTCAATAACACAAAAAAATTTTAAAAACCTAAAAACCGATTAAATCTTGATTTAAATTGATCAAATTACAAAAGTGTGTGAATAACAAAGATTCACAAATCAATTTCGAGCATTATGATCATTTTTATAACATGAAAACACAAGATTTTTATGAAAAATCGGATCAAAATCAAAAAAAAAAATATCAAGAACACGAAGAACACAAAAAAAATCCCAAAAAAAATCACTTATCTGATTTCTTTAATCTCTGATTTCTTGCATCCTGCTCTGATACCAATTGCGGAGTCCTAATGCACTGAACAATCTTCATAATATCTTCAACAATGTCGGATTTAGAATAAATCTTGTATGAACATCAAGAACACTTAGAGAGAGAAAGTCAAACTCTATATTTCAGTCAAACCTTTCTATTACGTATGATTATTACAAATGAACTCCTCTTCTCCACCTAATTACAAAGATTAACCACTATTTATATGGTCAAACTAACAAAGCAAAGTCAAAGTCAAACTTCTATAAGAAAAGTCAAACACGCTGACTTTTACAATTATAGACTATTTATAAACTTTCAAGACGAATACAATTAATACTGATTTCTCAGTCCTAACAATATGCAGCTATGTTTTCCCCTTTCATCTCATGATTCCATAACTCCATTTCCAACTTTTGGAGTTCACTTCTTGGACAATATTCGTCCTTAAGTAGTTTCTTGAACTCCTCCCATGTGAGTTGATTGGCTGCTTCCCGACCCCTAGTCTGAACTAATGTGTTCCACCATGTTAATGCTCTGACTTGCAGTAAGCATGCATCATATTCTACTTTGTTTGCTTCTAGGCATTTGCTGATATGGAGGACAGACTCCATACTTTCAATTCAAGTTAGTAATCCTACGGCTCCCTCAGTTCCATGAAATTCCTTCGGGTTGCAGGATCTGAATGATTTATAGGTGCATTTCCTAGATGTCCTAGGCTCAAAACTGGTAGGTTGGTTAGCATTCAGACCTACAGCCACCTGACTAACTATATTGGGAAGTGCAGCCAAGAGTTACTCTGACATGAGTCGTGCAACTTCAGGGTTTTCTCTTCTTGGCGGCATTTTCTAAGGCATGATAAAAGAGAATCTCATCATTTTTATAGCAATTTTATTGACAATAATTTCTAATCAACAGAATGATGCATAGGATATGGTATCATTGAAGCAATCACATGATCAAACATAAAATTTTATATTCACCAAAGGTTCAGTACATTCAGATGATTTTAAAAGACGCTAAGGGCTTTCAAATGATTACAATCCCTCAAAACAGATCTTAAATTCCAACAAAAGAGTAGTGATTCTAATACTAGCCATCGCTTCTAAAGTAGCATCCAACATATTAGCATTCCTAGTACTAGTACCATCAACACACTCGCCACTAAACATCTATATAGCCTCCTAATCTCGCGTCTTGCAGTGATGACAACATCCGAGTTTCTCATCATATGCTGGTGATGCATCTCCAATACATCGGACAGGTTATTCAAGATGTAGTGGTGATATCCCAGCCGGGTCTGGTGTGTCTGTGTTTCTGATGCAATACCCCGCACCCACTCTCGTTCATCCATAGTCATGCCCTGGGTGTAGGATGCAGGTACTCCAGTCACCAGTCGCGAATGCTGTGGTTGGGATGCCTCTCCTCTTGCTCTATTAGAGTTCTCGAAAGTCACCCGTCGAGGTAGTGGCACTCTTTTCCTAGCCGTTACCCTAATCCTCGAACCATGAAATGTTTGAGGTGGTACATCGGGCAGTGGTTCCGATGGTAGTAACACTGATGGAGGTGGTAAAGCAGGTGTCTCGCTAGTCGCTGTGTCCTCGAGATCATATGGGTCCACATTTTCATTGATTGATAGATTCCTTCTAGATTGACCACCCACGTAACCAGATTCGTCTGCTGAATATTCACTAGGAATAGATGATGACATAATGGTCTGTAATATTGGCAAACTTAATTACTAGACACATCATCAATGAAACGCTTAAGGTTAAGACAAGAGTTACTATGTAGAGGCAAAGGATAGAAAACAAATTAAAGCTTTTGGATGACCAGAGCCTCTGGTTGTATTACCAGAGCTTCTAGTTGAAGTTCCCATACTTGGAACAACATTTGACTATTACCTCATCGGCCTCTGGTTCAACATCCACTTAGCAAATCGATGGATCGCTTTCCATCGATCTCTGGTTCCTCATACTTAGCAAACTGATGGATCATTTTCCATCGATCTTCTCATACTTATCAAACCGATGGATCACTTTCCATCGATCTTCTCATACTTAGCAAACCGATGGATCGCCTTCCATCGATCTCTGGTTCCTCATGCTCAGCAAACCGATGGATCGCCTTCCATCGATCTCTGGTTCCTTATACTTAGCAAACCGATGGATCACCTTCCATCGATCTCTTGTTCCTCAAGCAGACAGTAAATATCTTCCTTTCGTGGACCAGAGCCTCTAGTTCCTCTAACCAGAGCTTCTGGATCTCAAGGTCAAGCCAACCAAAGCTTCAGGATGCCCTTCACTTATATAGAATAGTGGTCCTTTAATCAAAACTAGAATGCAAAGCTCACTTCCTATGTCCAGGAAAATCTTACCTAATGCATAGTGAGAACTTTTGAATACAGAGGTTATAAAGACTAAACACCTTATCTATGTCTAACTACCAAGTATCCAGATACAGAGTTGACCCTCGGGTTGTCTTATTGCTTTATATAACTTGCTTCACTTCACAATCAGAGCTTCTGGTTAGTCTAGGCGATGGATATTCAATATTCATGCAAACACACACAATCATGTTTTTCATGTTTTAGATAAATTCTCTAAATTTGAGCATACTTCCAACACAACCGATTGGAATCTTTTATCATAATACTTAAGTTAAATATAGGTGATCAGGCTCTGTTTAATTTAAGTATAATAACACAACATTCATCCTCTGGTTATACTTAGTAACATTGTTTTGAAAACATTTGGTTATAGTTTGTGGTTTTTAAGAAAAAATGGTGTTCTCTATAACCGAGGCTCTTATACCAAATATGTCACACCCCGCTAAAGCGGAAACACGAGGCGTAACGGGTAAGTATTTCATAGCTCCAATCGATAGATAACACCATTAAACACATAATTCATAAAAATTTACAAATTTATCATTCTACTATTCACGATGAAAAACAACCTCATTTGCAGAAGAAGTTACAAGGCTTGTGAACAGTTGTTATCCTAAAACGCTTCCAAAAACTTCCAATCTTACTTAATTTCTTGAAAAGCATGAAACATAAAATGACGTCAACTACAAAGAGTTGGTGAGTTCACGGGTTTTTCATATGCACAAAATATTTACAATGCGTAAATCACAACTTGCAAACTTATACATAACTTGCACAATATAAATGTAAATTTTTCCATCGATACTTAAAAACTTGAGACGCTACAGAGCCTTACTTGACCAATGTGCCCCATTAGTCTATGAACTACCATAAGTGGCCCGTTCACTCACTTAGGTACCACGGTTCGTATCAGTACTACTTCAGCGGTGGCCCATTCGCACACATGAGTAGACTATGAAAAACATAGGTAATGTGCACCCTTTTCTGGGTGGGACTGTCAACACAATAGC
>NW_020200818.1:0-21698 GCF_001531365.2 Cynara cardunculus var. scolymus
GGGACATTTAGAATACATTATTCTAAGGTTATTTATTATGAATAATTAAAACACAGAATATAATATATACATAATAAAATGGGCAATGCCTTTATATTTATCAATTTCATGAAACAAACTCAAAGTTACAATCATCATATGATTGGTTTTTGGGCATTCACTAACATATACCCTCAAGCCAGTGTTGGCTTTATGTTAAGGAAATCTGTGGATGAGGCCATTGCTGCCTCTAATAAGGTATTAGGCCTAAGGTCAGCAACTTGTTCCCCTACAATATCCATGGTCCATACTCAGCCTCCTATGGCTGCCCAAGCACCTAAAAAAGGAAATTCATCCCTTAAGCACTCTGTTAGTGCAGCTTTGGTAGCCATGGATAGGATGATTAGGAAGGAACCAGAGTGTGATCCATCCACTGCCCAACCACCTGTTACCACCACACTATGCAACCACCATCACTAGAGATGTACCCATTGAATTCAACTTCATGGAAGCACCACATTTCACTGCTATTCATGTTTCATCATCCACTGTAGAACCCACCATATTTGACCATCTAACCACATCCCAAACAGTCTCTAAACTATCCCCTGTTGAAGCAGTCACCACCAGCCCAATGCATTCACCAATTCAACCTACAGTCACTAAATCTACACCTACTGAACCTGTTATCCCTTTGCCACCTATTGTTTCCATTCAAGAACTAGACTTTGTCTTAGGTCTCTCACCCACTAATCCCAGCCTAACACCCTTTGAACACAATGAAAACCCATCTGATCCACAAAACAGCCCTGTCACTCAAACACCACCACCCTCACCCCATTCCACTTAACCATACATCCCTAGTCCAAACCAACCCACAAGCTCTATACACTCTGGGACTCATGAATATTTTGAGGGGACACATTTTGCTCACCATAGCCCTGAGCATAGCAACCCACATGTTGAGCAAGAAAGGGAGGAGATTGATACTGTTGCAAGTCTGAGAAAGAAAGTGCCAAGGAAGAGGAGAATGGGCAGAGTTGAAACTAGAAGTTCAAAGAGAAGGAGAGAGGACAGTGAGGAGTCAGAGACTGAGGAAAGGGCAGCAAGAAAAAAAAGGGGCCAGGGCAAAAATTTGATGATGAGCCAGGCATATTTCTAAAGCCCAAGCATTTGTTTAGCACACCCTTAACAAGAAAAACATACTTGCAATTTTCTGAGACAGTAGGAGTGGTACAAAAGGGCTTTTCACAACAACTATTGTTGGCCAATCCTTCCATCAAGGCCACAATAGACTCTTTGGGTTGGGAAATTTTATGTGATACACCTAACCAATACAATGTTAGTTGGGTTAGGGAATTTTATACAGAAGTAGCTGTCACTGATGGGGTAGACTTGAGAGTGAGAAAGACCTATGTTTTCTATTCACCCTGTGCCATAAATGACCTACTAGAGCTCATACCACCTTCATACTCTAACCTAGATAGGTTGACAGCTGGGTGCACTAATGAGGAATATGATGTGATCTTAGCTAGGATAGCCAAGGAGGGGGTTGTTTGGAGTTTCAAGGGTAGGGCTAGGCTTCTAAAAACCCAATATTTGAAGCCTGAAGCCAATTTATGGTTTTATTTCATAAGGCACACCATTCACCCTACTAGCCATGACACAAATTGTGCCTAGAAATAGTTTTGATCCTCTATTGTATCTTAGAGGCTAGGCCATTTGATGTTGGGAGGATGATATGCTCCAACATTAAAGCATGTGTAGAAAGGACAAATGGCAAGTTGCTCTACCCTTCCTTGATTCACAGACTCATGCAAAAGGCCCAAGTCCTAGCCTTGCCCAAAGATGTGATGTTTATGGAAAAGACCTCCATAGATAAAAAGAATTTGGATAGATTGATGACGGTAAATGCCAAGGTACAGCCAGAAGCAGCCACTTCTACCATGACAACCCTCAAGGCTGAATTGTTGAAGGCCATGGAGGATCATACCAACACCCTGAAAAGGACAATAGTGAAGAAGCATGAGAGTCCCTACAATGATCGATCTTCAATAAACCTTCATAATCTTGGCAGATCTGAATAAATCTCTTTTAAGAACACTAGAGAGAATAGAGAGGAAAGGTCAACTATCAATCTTGGTCAAACTTGACAATACATAAAATGATATTACAATATGGCTTCCTACACAAAATTACAAGATATCACCCTATTTATAGGGTCAAACAAGAAACCACATAGTCAAAGTCAAACTTCTCTAAAGAAAAGTCAAACACGACGACTTTTCTACAATTATAGACAATTTTATCTTTCAAGACAAATACAATTTTACACTGATTTTTAGTCCTAACATTCTCCCCCTTTGTAYTCAGACTTGAAAGAATTTGCGCGCTTTAAGTCTTGTTTGAACTTTGAAGCTTTAAACACACTATGTCTTCATCAAAACAAAATTCTTCAACACGAAATCTTCAAACAATCATTTGTTGAGAAAGATCTTCTAACATTCTCCCCCTCGAATGTAGAACAACGATGATCTTTTCTTTTGACAATGTAGATCAGTATCAACAAAAATCTTCAGAAACAATAACAATCCTCAAAATGATCTTCAGTAAACTGTTGTAAAATGGATCTTCACATTCAACATCTCTCAGACATTGTAGCATCGAAATAATCTTTGTAATCATCTCTAGTCACACTCCTTTTGAGTCTTGTCATAATTGAAGTTACTCCACCTTGATCTTTACATCAGAATCCCTTTAAAATGTTCGGAAATGAATATTTCATTCATTATTACATACTCCCCCTTATGATAAAATGAGAATCATTCCATCATACACAACAATGAATGAAATCCTCTGCGTAAGCCGTCAATTCATGAAAATGTAAGTAGATCTTTTCAAATCCACTTAATTAATCTTTTCAGATTAAGAGAATAGGAAGGTAACAACCAATTTCAACGAATGAAATTGTTTTCAATTTTATAAAAGATTGGCCTGTGAGTATAACAGATATACTCAGTACAACGGATGTACTATATATATGAGACTTTTTGATGTTCATCTCACCAGGTCTTCCATTCAATCTTTGATAGCTTAAGAATAGCATATCTATGAATGTTTTGGCAAATGAACATATAAAATGAAAAATCTGTGTAGTGTAGAAAGATAAAGCAACGTATGCTTCTGTTTAGGCTCAAAAAGATAAACTGTATGGACTACACAAATTTATCAGACTCAATTAGTGATCAAGAAGACTTGAAGGGGGGACATATATCCTTCTGATTCAATATCAACTTTATTTGAATGAGAAATCGATAGATGATAAGCTGCGTGCCCCAAGTGTTATTGAAACACTTATCTGTTGAGAGATAAATGAGTAGCTGGTGGGGTTGTGACAAGAATTGGCCTGGKCTTTGCCTTTTTCAATATTAATCTTGAAAGAATTGAGAACTAATAGATTGTGTGGTATGCCCGGATTTTAGAAGTTTGGAACAGGATTCTTATATTCTTTTAATCCTGACACATCTCTCGTCAATTCTTTTAGTTCACAACAACTACCCCTCTCTTTTTCATTTTAGTCTCAGCACATAAACCCTTTTGTCTATAAAGCTCACTCAGATATGGTTGTCCTCATGGGTAGGTTTGTCAGTTCTGACATTCCATAGAGGTATTTCTGATAAGCATTCAGTCCCTCCTAAAATTACATTATAAGCTCAGTTGATCATAATGATTGATCAAAATATTATTTCTGTTAAGCACAATGACCAGATAAAATTAATCAAGAAAAATATATCGTTTAAGCATAAACAATGAAAGGAATGATGCGACAACAATCAGATTATTCGGTATATGAGAGAAATGAATGAAGATATATAGGAACAAGTTTACAGATTGAGATTAAAAAAATGAAATGTATATCATTCAAAGTAAAAAAATCAGAAAACAAACTTTGAATACAAACGAGCGTATTATCACCGAAAATGATTTTCATTTTAAGAGACGTGATAATAACAGTTTGAAGAATAGCTGAAACAGGTATTGGAGTTATGTACGACGAAAAATTATACAAGTAAAATCTCAGGAAATACCTGTTCAGAGAATGTACTCGTTTCCCAAAAAAAAATTATTTTTCGAAAAACATTTATTGAACTTTCTAGAGACGCCCCCTAGAAAGTAGATTATAGAAATGATTCGATTTAGCTCAAAAAATTAAAAAAATAATAAGAAAAACGTGTTTAGCACGGGTCCTAAACTGGGTGTTTAGAAACCACACTCGGTAAAGCACGGGTCCTTAACTGAATTGTTCAGAAGCCTTGTTTGGAATAGATTACAACTCCCCCTGCATTGGTATATCATTGATATGATATTCTGATCAACACAAAATTGACACACTTACAAAACCAGATTAAGTAGATTTTGGCATCCAAAAGAATTTGGGTCCTATTTTGTTAGTATCGGGCTGGGGTACATTGTAACTTCCAAACCATCTATTCTTATTAGATATATTCTTTTTAGCACTGTGAACAGGATGATCAGGAATAAAATATGATCCATACCAGTAATTGTGATCATACCTGTTCTTACTTGTCCAACTGTTCTGATAGCTTTTATCTCCATGCCACCTGTTGAACCTTTTCTTATTGACAAAATCATTGGTTTTGCATGTTGAGCACATAATTCTTCTCTTGCTAAGACTGATCAGATCATTAGTGGATCTCACAATGCAAGGAAGAACAGAATTAGTAACAACAGGTGTATGAGATGAAACAGAATCAGCTTTATTAATCCAAATTTGTTTAACTTTTGAAAATTTATTGGGTGATCCAATGACATACCCTTGATAAAACTGATTTAAGGAATGAGACTTGTTCTTAGAAACAGTTGATTTAGGACTACTTGAATAACTATTGGATTTAACACTGGAACAATTATAAAAGCAAGTTTTACACTGAGATTGAGAACCAGTTAAGTTTTCAGCTCTTGAAAAGTCTGAAACTTTCTTAAGTAACCGATCTCTCTCATCAGCAACAAAATCATAATTTTTCTTAAGTTCAGTTCTCATGTTCAATTCAGACACAAGTTTTGTCTCTATATCAGACAAGTTCTTTGAAGTATCCAAAAATTTACCTTCTAATTCTTTCTTCATCTTTTCAAATACTTTCCTTTCTTTCTCAAATTCCTTTCTCTCTTCGTCTGAACTTCCCTTCTCATTTTCTGAAGCAATGTCAAGCCATTTCTTTTTCTCAGTAAGCTCTTTGGCAATTGCAGCATGTTTTTTGACAGTACTTCTCTTCTTCAGAACAAACAATCTTTTCTCTTCATCTAGAGCTTTTTGCTTTTGTTCAGCCTCTTTCTTTTCTTTATCAACCTTGGCTCGTTCCAAGATGATAAGTTGTTCAAAATCTGAAATTTGATTTAAAAGAAATTTAGCATTCAACTCAAGAGAATTAATCTTATTTTCATAAGATTCACGTTCAGTACAAAATCTTTTCTCAATTTCTATAATCTTTTTCTTCTCTTTCTCCAAAACTTTCCTTTCAACATTCAAATCCTTTTCCGCTTCCAAAACCTTTTCTTTCTCTAAGTTTAGAAGTTTTCTTAGCTCAATCAAGTCACTTTCAGATTTATGAGATTTATTAGTTAAGTCATCAGTTTCATTATACTTTTTACCTGAAGAATCTCTTTCAGCTCTTAATTCATTCTGAACTTCTTGGAGTTTGTTGAACAGATCTTTATTAGCTTTACTCCATATTTTCAGTTCATTATTAAAATCTTTTCTAACATTATCCAAAGAATTTTGAAGTTTATTAATTTGATATTCTGAATCATTCTCAATTCTTTCCAATGCTCTTTTATGATCTTTTTGCAGATTTGCAATAAATTCCACATTTGAATGATTTTCACAAAAAATGTTTATGTATTTATCTTTATAGTCCATAATGCTCTTCTCCAATTCATCAATCTGAGCTCTCATCTCTTTATTCTCCTTCTGTAGAATATTTGTCATTTAAAAAAATAAAGATTGATCAAATACATGATCTAATGCAATGAAATCAATTAAAGAAATCAAATACAGTTAAGCTCAAATACACAAACAGAAAAAAAAAACACAAAAACTGATGAGAAATTTGAAAAATGATGAAAACTGTATAAAATCAGTAAAAACAGTCAAAAACTGTTGAAAACAGTTAAAAATGTTAAAAACAGCCAAAACAGTTAAAACTGATAAGAAACAGTTTATACGACGAAAAATAGTTAAAAAAATCTCTCAAACAATTTACAACACAAACAAAAACAGATAAACGATGATCCAAAATTAAAATCTAAAACAAAATTAAATAAAATACAAGCCCAAATCTTACCAAACTGAAAATGGATGTTCCTTGAAGCCTAAGTAAACCCTTGACTGAGAAAACAGCCGATAAGACGAAGCTTGGATTGAATATGGATGGCCTTGTGATCAATTTAGTGCCTAAATGAATGAACAGTCTATTCTCACAAAGCTTCCTGCTAGACAGCCATGGATCAAATACTCAAACACATCTGATCATATTACAGCTACAAGTGCAAGATTTTCAGCAACAAATTATGAAAAAGTTGTTGTTGGAAGGAGTTCTTTGCTGATGAGCCTGAGGAAGAGTGCAAAACACTTCCAGGTAGAACTGCTATACTATCAAAAGCTTCGGTATCGGATATAACATCCTCATAATCTAGATCAGTCTGCTTTACACCAAATGAACAGTTGTGCTAGCAATACTCTGGCTATAGTCGACGAATGCAGATCCTTTACACAGCAAAATGAACAACTAAGCCTATCACAGCAGCTGTTACCAGCACCTTTAAGCAAGGAAACAGCATAACAGTCTTTTTCAAACAAGGTTTATCAATAGTGTTAAACAAAAATAGTATCCAAGCTAGTTGAGAGAGCTGTTTTGTGATAACCAACTGTGAAATCCGATTGAGGAACTTGGAATTTGACAACCCTGATGATGATGGAGATTTAGATGAAGACCTAGCTGTCCACTGTTGTTGTTACTCCCACGGTTGCCACCGCTTCAGGTGAAGAAATGAACTCGATCTTAGTTGTTGCTACAATGAAGGACTACTCACAAATTCAGCATTGAGTGATTTACATAGAATGTCTCAATTAGTTAGTTGAATGGACACTTAGGCAGTACTCAATATACTTAATATTGTACTAGACTATGGATGTTAATACCTCTGAGTGCAGGCTGCAGCTAGTCAAGAATCAGGGGCAATGTGTGCAAACTGATTTTACCTTCTCAAAAACAAATTCCACAAATACCTTCTGGACTTTTGTCCTCAATTGATTATCAGACATCCAACTGTAGCAGTAACTCTTTACAGATCCCTCTACTCTCTGTATGTCTCAACATCTTCATTAAATGACATTCTGGGCTTATTCATGATATATACCAATTGATAGTCCTTTACACCTTCAAGCCTTTAAACAGTTACTATATCAAGTGATTTGAGTAAAACCTCACATCCTCATCAAGCTATTTAAGTCAAACCAGTCACAATACAGACAACAAACCGATTCTAATATCAGTTATTGCTCTAACTCAATCAACTCTAGCTTCCTAAAAACTTCAAACTTCCAGATTACAATCAGTTTTGTCTTAGGGAATCACTGTTCGTCTAGAGAACGACAGAAAATCAAACAACAAACAACTCAAACACAAAACAGAATGGTAAGGCTGAATCGACCAAAAGTTCTTGAATAAGATCACACCAGAAGTAAATGGGTAAAAAACAAACAATCACACCAGACAACCTAGCTCACTGTTGCTTTATTACTGTTGAGCTCTGCACCATCCTTTAATGCCAACAGTTCAAGTTTGTGTGAAAGAATCCATCACCAAAGTAATGTAAGTCCACTGTATAAGGAATCCATCACCAAAGTAAATGTAACTTCCTTTTAAAAAAAATGCTTCACAGCAACTTTAAGTATTGAATCAAATTTATCCCTTGATATGCAGTGCCTGGCCGTTTGATCAATTCCTAACCAGAAGGTACAGAAGCTTGACCATCTAACTTTATCTTCTATTAACTTTCCAAGCCTTCCTCTCCTCTCTTCCACAAAACTGCCAGCTGCTAAGTAGAATTCGAGTAAAGCTGTCAAGTGATTGTTGAAGCAAAGAACTACAATGTTGAGTCTAATCAAAACAGTCTTCAGATATCTGTATTCGGCAAATCCAAAATCCAAATTCAATTTATCCAAGTCCGGTCAAGAATTCACCACAAATCTGTCCAAAATCAAAACCAACATGTGAACCTTTCAAGTGATTTAAGCCAAAAATGATTAGAACAGCGATAGATTTACACAAAAAAAATTACAAGAAACTAAATATGGAAATTTCTTTTGTGAGATGAAATGAGAAATCAAACCATTCTGTTGCCCAAATCCAAGATCTAAACGAACATGACAGAATCTAATTCGAACAAAAGCTATAACCTGAGATTGAGCGATTTCTTAAATCGCACACAGAATCTGAACGATTTAATATAAATCGGTCAAAGAAACCAGCAAATTAGTCAAATCTAGTTACTTAAGTCGCTCACCACAGATGATAAATCACTCACAATAAAGATGTAAAACACTCAAGCTATGGGATAAATCGCTCAACACACTAAGTAAAGTCCGCTCAAATGGTGTGCGAAATCGGTCAAAAACCGCTCAAGTGATGTGCGAATTCGGACAAATCCGCTCAAGTGATATGCGAATTCGGTCAAATCTACTCAAGTCTTAGACTAAAACACACACACTAAACAAAGTGTAATCCGTTCACAGCTTGATTCTAATCCGATCAAAAGTCCGCTCAAGAGGTGTGCGATGTGTTCCCGTATCCACTTAAATCCGCTCAAGAACTCAGACTAAATCGCGCAAGAAGAGTTTAATCCGATTGAAGGCTGATCGATTGAAGATACTCTTGAGCGACTAATACTTGAGATGAAATCAATTCCTTCTGATCGATGAATATCCGGATAGACAACCTGTGCTATGAAGATAAGAAGAAAATGGGCTTCTAATCTGGTTAAAGAAAAAAAATGGGCTACAAACGGTTATGGGCTTTGAGAGATAAACATAAAACAGAAAAAATTTGAACTAAAAATGATCAAAAAAATTGAATTTTAAAAAAAATTAAGAACACAAAAATTTTAAAAACCAAAAAAAATACCAGATCTTAAAAACAAATAACCAAATCATAAATCTTTGTAAATAACAAAAATTCACAAAGTGATTCCGCACATTTTGATCATGATATTAACACAAAAACACAAAATTTTTAGAAAAAATCGGATCAAAATCAAAGAAAAAAGAAGAACAATATGAGCAAATGATGAACACAAAAAAACAAATTCAGCAAAAATCTTCGAAAAACCGTGATTTCTTCTCCTGATTTCGAGCAAATCCGGCTCTGATACCAATTGAGAGTCCCTACAATGATCAATCTTCAATAAACCTTCATAATCATAGCAGATCTGAATAAATCTCTTTTAAGAACACTAGAGAGAATAGAGAGAAAAGGTCAACTATCAATCTTGGTCAAACTTGACAATACGTAAAATGATATTACAATATGGCTTCCTATACAAAATTACAAGATATCACCCTATTTATAGGGTCAAACAAGAAACCACATAGTCAAAGTCAAACTTCTCTAAAGAAAAGTCAAACACAACGACTTTTCTACAATTATAGACAATTTTATCTTTCAAGATGAATACAATTTTACACTGATTTTCAATCCTAACAAAGCACCACAAGCTGATGAAGAGGGTGGATGACTTGAAGAAGGAAGTTGATATTTTGAAGAAGGAGAGAATGCAATAGGCTGAGTACAAGATGCAGAAAAAGAGGATACTCAAAGCTGCTTCCAAGCATGGCAAGTCACAAAGTGCAATCAAGTTCCCACCTCCACTAAAGTCCATATTGTTGCAGCAGTCAGACTCTCCTAATCAGTCTGAGTAGGACAGGTTCTACCTTCTTACTCTTTGTATATATTTTCCAAGCTATGAATGATCATTTAGCTAAGTTTAGTGTTTATTTGTTGTTTTGCTATTTATAAGCATTTGCCTTTTTGCTGTTTTTGTATATAGAGCTTATTGTTGGCATGACCTCTTGGATAACTTTAAGTTCCTAATTTGCATTAGCTATCTTCTGTTTTGCTTTGCTGCCTTGATCAGTTAACTAAGTTTTAGTGCATATTTGTTTTGTTATTTAGAATCTGCTGTTTTTATTAGTAAATTGTGTCTTTGTTTTGATATTTGTTGTCTTAAAATTCTCTTGTTTAGTTTTTTTGCTGCTTTTAGCTATTTCAGGCATATCATAGTCTAAGGGCATGGTTTGCATATCTATTGATGATTTTGTTTTCTCTTTGCCTCAATTGAGGATATTTGCTGTTTTTAGGATATCATATAGTCCTGGTCATGCATTATCTTTGTTGTTTTACTACTGTTAGGTTGCTGTTTGTACAGCTGGTATGACTGTTTTGAGGAGAGCCTTGTTTAATGCACTCATTTTTACCTCCCTAGTCTATGCTAAAAACAGTCCAGGTTGTGTCATAAGAAGACAATGGCTGGTTGCATTTGGTCTATTTCTTGGTAGAACAATGGCAATCCCATTGTTTGGTCACTTTAAAGTTGTCTCATAGTAAAACAATGGCAATCCCATTGTTTGGTTTCATGTCACCATGTTGTTTTATGATAATGCAGTCCTCCTGATTGACTGTTTGTTTGGTTTGAAACTCAACCTTGGTACCACATCCTGACTCTAGAGTCAATTTGACTTAGAGTTGGATTGTTGGTTTTATCTAAATCCTTGTTTTGAGTCTTTGAGTCGTTTTGTTTCCACAAGATGGTCAAGTCACACTTGTGACTTCTCATCTTTGCTTTTATGTTTCAATTATTTTTGAGTCTTTTTGTTTTTAAAGATAAACAATAACACTTGTATTGATCATCTTTGCTTTTCTGTTTCATTTTAGGATTTTGGGCACTGATTTTAAGTAGCATATTTTCTTTTAGCCACACATGCACCAAAAACAAAATAAATGATGAATGTGTTGTACAAATGTTTGTACTTGATGCCATAGCCACAATAAACCAAAGCCTAAACCATCTTTGTCTTATATTGAGCCTATATAACTAGCCAACCATTTCCAAAGCTTGAACTTGATTCAATTGGGCCTTCATTTCAATTTAGCTAATTTGTAGCCTTGATACACTCACAATGAGGACATTGTTTCCCTTAAGTTTGGGGGAGGGTCCTAAAAGTACCAAACACTTTATAGAGTTCATGAAACATATGCATTAAGACCAAAAGACGAACAAAGGAACAAAGTTCCATATCTTGTGCATACAAAAGAGTGTCAAAGTACACCAGAATGTTCGAAAAGGACCAAAGTGTCCAAAATACCTCAATATGAAATGCATAGCAGTAAAATTGTGCTATGAAGTGAAAAAATAAGATGAGGTAAAAGGCATGCATTGAAAAGAAAAAGCCAAATGCAAAACCCAATTCAAAGTCCCAAWCTATCTGTTGAATCTAGTATAGCAAAAGAAATGTAGGCTAGCTTATGGTTTGGCAATATGAAAGACTTAAGTTTGGGGGAGCTAGGTTTATGAAGGGCTAYGGATATCAAGCATCAAGTCAAGAGTATAACACTTTCATTTAAAAAATTTCAAAAATATGCATACTTTGGCTATTGAATACTTATGCTCAAATTTTTTGGTTCAGTTTATTAGGAATTTGAGTCTTTTAATTTGTCATTTTCTGTTGTTTGGGGACAAACAACAATTCAAGTTTGGGGGTGTGATAAGTGTTAATTTATTAACCTTATTACATCATTTTCTTAACCATTTTCACTTGTTTTATTTGCCCATTAGTGTCTTAGTTAAGTCTTTTTATGTCTTCTTTATATATTAGTGGTAATATATCATATCTAATGTTAATTCCTTGTTTATGCAGATTTTTGATGATTTTTGGGCCAAATCCTGCAGCAGTCCTGTAGGAGTATGTGTGGCAGAGTCCTATAGCACCTGTTCGTGAGCTGCACCTTTTGCTTGGGCCGAAAATTCTAGGGCTGCTCCTTTGAAGTTGCTTGGTCAACGGCCTTGGGCCTGGTCAAAGTCCATTTATGAAGCACCTTTTGTCCTATTAGGTGGCTTTCATTGTGCAAGCTTCCTTAGCCTATAAATAGAGGCTTAAGGCTCTGTTTTTAAACATGTTTTTTACCATTTAACCTTTATAATATTTGTATTAATTACTCTCTAGATTATTGCTTTCGGTTTTATGCTTTCGTTTTCTTGCTTCCAACCAAGAACCGATTTTTGTGAAGTCAAGTTGCAGTTACGTTCTCAAGTTTTAATTCAAGTGCTCGTGTTTAATCTTCATCTCATTTCTGTTCTTATTTCCAAGTTATGATACGTTTTCTGATTTTCGTCTCAAGTTATAAATTAGTCGATTTTTGTTGCTTTACATTGGATTTCATCCTTTGTGGCTCACGACTAATTTATGTAGACTAAATAATCTGTTCTTAAGACTTTGCAAGTAACTTTTCGGTCTTACTAACGAAACTTGTTTTGCAAGTTTTGTTACTTGTCTTGCAAGTTTCTTCAAAGTCAACCCCTCTTTTCAAGGTTTTCATTTGTCACATCTTCATCTCATCAAGTACTACTTTACATCATGTCTTAGATTAATTTTAACTAATAATATTTAGTTATTAGTAATTTAATTTTAGTCCTTTATATTTCAGTCCTTTATATTTCAGTCCTTTACATTTCAGTCTTTACTTTTCTGCATTTTACTTTACTGCAATTTACCTTTTTGTATTTTAATTTCCAGCAATTTACTTTCAGTCATTTATATTTTTGTCATTTAATTTCTAGTACTTTAAAGTCCACTATGTTAATTTGTTGTAATTTACTGTCTGCAATTTACTTTTTCGTATCAGTTATTTATTTTGCAGTCGTTACATCCTTCGAGAGAAGAAACCGAGCGATGATGGGCTAAACGCCTTAGCTTGGGGTGTAACGGGAAATTAAGACCAAAATCGATGTGAAAGTACAAAGGTGTCTTATTGGCATTATAGTCTACTATTTGTTTCAGGTGCTTAATATTTCATTTGATGATTACATTGAAATTAATTGACAACTAATTTTGTGTATAAAAATGTTTTGACTTTCAAAACCTGAGGTAATAGGAGAAGACTATAAATAGCTTTAGTGTCTGACAAATGCTATACTCCTACGGTGTAGGATGGTAACACTGTGTTGTGCTAGGATTCACGACGTCTAACATAAATGATATCGTATCGATAGCACGTTGACCAGTGTGTACTCTTGGAAGGCCGTCTGACCCGATAGTTGATACTATCATAGTTATATAAAATCATTTATTGATTTTAGATAATTATGACAAGAATGCTATGTCACCTTTTTGTTGAATCATTTGTTTAATGTCTTAATCAACTGTTGCACCCTGGTGCTTCTTTTTAAGACTGATATTTTTCTTAGTTGCTAATCAAACCTCCCAATTTTAGATAAATCAAATCCCTCGTTTCGCCATCTGAAACTAGTTTTTATAGACTGGACTTTTGAAATAACTTTGCAAGCTATCTTTGTGGAAACGATATCTAGTACTTATACCATTATTACTTGTTATGAGACGACAGTAGTTCAAGATGTATACTTGTGCCGAGTTCTATTTTTGTGTTGAAATCTAAGGTTGAATAAACTGACGAGCAAGCGGCATTTGATCCTACTAAGATATTTACAAAGAATTATGTGTCGTTTGCAATTCATGCGAACTTTTCACGCTATGACAGGGCAAGAATCAGAGAGCCATATCTTGAAGATGTTTATTTTGGCATCTTCCTCCGGCACCACAAAGCTCTTAGTGCTGATAAGATTCTTGGTATCCACAAAGAATCCAAAGACTATCGTATGGAGTACAAGCACTTCCTCAAAGCAAAGCGTCTCCCGATCAGCCAAGTTCGGACCAGACATCGAGTCATTTCAATTAAACAAATTGATGCTCAAAGACTTCTTAGAGTCTGGTATCCGGTATTCATAGTTACACGACAAGATGGTAAGGTCTAGGTGTTTAGCGAAACTGATTTCTCCAACTTGTATTTAGAAGATTTGGAGCACATATACCACGAAATCCGGAATATGACGAACAGAAGAGAAGGAGTTCTTGTGGCTCTTAATGCGATCAAAAGGTTTATGCGGAGTCATGTCAAGGTGTCTATCGTTCTTGATGTCCAAATGGGCCTTGAAGATAATAAGAGAATCATTAACTTGAAGAGACCTGATCAAGAGCTAGAAGATATTGAGGCCTATCTGTTATATATAATTCTTGAACAACCGGAGTTCGGGATGATATACAATGCCAAGGGTCAGATAAAGAAGTTCATGAGATCCAGTGAGTTGAAATTTTTTTCTGATGGTACTATACGAATGGTGAGACGGGCGCTTGAAACGAGGAGAGTTAATAATGATAAAGTTGCGGAGTCGGAGAAGAATGAGTCCAAAGGATAGGTATTTGCTGATTAATGCCTTGAATTTGCTTGAAGAAAAATTGCAGTATCGGAATGCACTGAGGAGGCTAGAGACACTGCTCGGTCTCAGAAAGACCAGATTTACAAGGTGTCGATCTTGAATCCAAAGGGGAAGATTGTTGGGTTCAAGAATGTGTTTTAAAGTTGTATTCAAGTTCTCCCTTTGTAATATTTTTGTAATAGTTAGCGTCTACTATTTTCTTAGTATAAATAGTAATTAGTTCTCTAATTGTCATTAGCTCAGTTGTTAATCTGATTAGTGCTGTAATCATTTCTGTAATTCTCTCTCAAGAAATCTATTGAAGATTTGGTGAAAAATCTCTCTCTACTCAATCTTGTTCTTGATCTTGAAGATTTAACTTTGATTTGTATGATTTGGGAACTTCAAATAACGACGTAATTAATTATATAATTTTTTATAATGATAATAATTAAGTTATTATGTTAGAACCCAATGATTAATCTTATAGGTATAATGAATCTAGGATTATGGTATGCAAAGAAACCGGAGTTAGAGGTAACTTGCTTCACCGATTCCGATCTTGGTGGCTCAATTGTTGATTGAAAGAGCAATATTGTAGGGCCTCCCTTGTGTCTTGGTTCTCCAATAAATAACAATTTGTAGTGTTGTCTATTACCAAAGTGGAATATGTAGCCACCACGAGAGTGTGTGTTCAAGTACTTTGGATGAAGCACACGTTTTACCGATTTTGAGGTACATTTGACCAAAGTTTCAATTATATGTGACAAATCAAGTGCCATAAACTTGAGTAAAACCCGATTTTACATTTTCGAACCAACCATATTGAATTACGACATCATTTTTTAAGAGATAACATTCAAAAAGGCTAAATCATGCTTGAAAAGGTCAATTCTGAAGATAATTTGACCAATATTTTTACTAAACTCTAAACAAAAACGTTTTTTAAACTACGACTTGGTTTAGGCATGTTGGAGTATAACCCTTGAGATGTAGTTGCTCCCAAATTATATGCATATCTCGAGGGGGAGCATAGCGTATTTCACGACCCTTTTTGCTTCGACAAAAAGGGGTAAGAAAACGAGTATACTCTTGTGTTTAACTGTTGTGTTTGTCATCATCAAAAATGGAGAGATTGTTGGTGTAAGTGTATTATGTTTCTATAAATGTTTTCATGATTCCAAACAAGACCGTCTTGTATCTTTGTTTAACTTTCTAATTCATTGTGCATGTTATGCAATATTATGCTCAATAAGTCATTATCTCAAAAAGCGTGTCAAGCCGAACTTGAAGATATTTACCGGGAATGCACAAATTATTCAAGACACCAAATTGACAAATGAAATCTTGATAGCGTTCAGTAAAATCTTTAATCAGGTTTGCTACTGATTAATTTTATAAAATACGAGAGTAAAACAAAATCATTTTTAAACCAAATAAATCTTTCAAGTATGTTTGATAAATCTTTTTAAAAATCTTTTTTATATGTCAAAAGACTCGAGTATATTTCCTTTTCAAGCAAGACGTGTTCTCTTTAAAAACTTTTCAAGAGACCAAAAATGGAAAGAAAATCTTTTAAACCTGATTTTAAAAAGGTTTGCAGTATTCTTTTTATCTGCTAGATATTACCTTTTTCGAAAAGATCATATTTGACTTTTATATGAGAAATCTCATTCAAAAGCAATCCAAGTAAGCATTATTTCTCTTTTAAGGAAGTAAATTCAAATTTTGCCAACTCATATAGCATTTCAAAAAGATTTAAGCATTTAGTTTGTCAAAGTAGACAAAATCCCCAAAATGTCTAAAAACCACCCAAAAAGGTCTAAAATCACCTTAATACATGAAATATACCATAAACAAAGTTTGGGAGACAAAAATATAACATTTTAACATGTATTTTACAAATGAGTATAGTGAACTCACAACGCTAGGTTTTGTCTAAAACCTAGAAACCGAATAGAACCTTAGAAATGAGGAGGAGATCTTGAATCTTTAAACTTCAAACTTGAATCCTTAGCCTTAAATGCCTTGAAAAACACATAAATTTTTCTTTGAATGCTCCCAATTTGTATTGAATGAGGAGAGAGTGAGAAAGAATGAGAGTAAAAATGAGGGGAAATGAGGAACCTTAGAAAAAGAACTCAATTTAAGTCATCAGGGCTCACCTGCGACCTCCTTTGTGACCTTAAGTTGTGAGACTTGGTCGCACCTGTCCCCCAACCCCTTGCCCCATGCACCAAAATGCCCAGGCAACTTAGGCTGCGACTTAAGCCGCGAGGATATTTGCATGAACCGTTGTCCTAAGACGCCCTTCGATCGTACCACATAGACCTACATGACTTTAGCCACGACCCCTGGTCATAGAAAACCAATTTTAGCCTAGATCCCTCTATTTTCACCTATTTCGAAGCCATAGTTAACCTTATAGGTTTGCAACTCAAAGAAATCATAAATCAACTCTTAAATAACATAAATATAATTCTAATATTCGAGATTAAATGCAATAAAATTACGGATGTTACATATTAAATGAAGTTTATGGACAATACCTGCTAATATATGACAACCACATGGACCAAAAATGTAATTTGTATTTTTATTAAGTAGGTTCAAATGAATTGATTGATTGGGGAATTGGAGCATGTGCAAATGTAGGTTTTATTGGTATCATTTTAGATTGAGTAAACTACATTTTTGGTCTCTATGGTATGTAAAAAATTATGCATTATGTTCGTGTGGTTCATTTATAACATTGACAATCTTTATGGTTTCTATATCCTTGTATGGTGCCCCCTATCTTCTTCTTCTCCTACTAAATCTAGTGTCTCCCCCAAACACACACGATTATAGTCCTGCCATCACTAGTGATTGTAAAGCCCCCTGTCTTCTTTACTTATCTCTACCACCACTACAACCCTTCAAACCCCATCTTCATCAAAACTCATCTCCACCCCAACTCTAAACCATTTCTTGAAGCAAACGGTGTGTGTAATGGTATTTGACTTGGTAAAACTAATCATTGAAGTATTTTGCTCAATAACACTCTTATATGATAGGAACACGGGTTGTTTTTAACTCTCAACCATGTAGGAATATGTTTGAGTGATTTGAGTATCACTTTTCTGTTGAGTATTTTTCTCTTTTGTATTTCAAGTACTCTATTTAAGAGGCTTGAATATGTTGAATAAAATCATTGATTCACAAGGGTGTGTATAATGGGTATTAATCTAATTCCAACAATTTGTTTATGTGTGTGATTGATGAAACGACATTGTTATTCGTGGGTGGTGTTTCATGTCAATAACTATTGGCCATTTGGGAAGAACTAGATCCTCACTGACCTTTGGGGTTTGAGAACATATATTGCCGATGATGGACTTGTTGCCTCGTCTTCATAATTTACTCTTTTTAATAGAAAATGAGAAAGAAAAGTAAAAGACCAACATCTCATAAGTTAACAACTTTTTATTGCGGAGTTAGGATGAGGCACCAAATTCATAATAAAATTAAGAGTAAAGTTCAATTTTGGTACTTAAGGTTCAATGAAAAGCCTAAAAGTAGGACCAAGACTTTGATAAGTCTAAAAATCATTCTTACTGCTTGCATTTTGCTCTAAAAGTGGTATATGGTCACTAATTCTGTAAATAATATATGTTAGAGTGAGGGGCAATTTTGTCTTTTTATCCACTTTCTTTTAAAAATTAATAATATATATGTGTGTGTGTTATTATATATAGTAGATTATCTTATCTATACTACTGTATAAACCAGATTTAGTAAAAGTCTTAAAAATAATTTTTAATACACAAAGTACTATACATTTATGCACAAAGTCTTAAAAACAACTCATAATGCATTAAGTACTACTACTTTATGCATTCAGTTTTAAAAGACATATAGTACAACTTACCAATGCAAATTATTACATTTTTTTTCATGTTCCCAAATACTTTTGACATATTTCACTCATGTCTTCACCCTCTCATACCTCTATGTCTTCTCCCCATCTCCCAATGTGAGACTCAAACTGATATTTACCATGAGTTATTAAAAGTTCTCTAATTCATCTCTCATTCAATTGCTCTAGAACTCTCGGTCTTGCTCTCGATCTCTTGATTCTTTGCTCTTGATGTAAATCGGACACATTTGTGGAGTCATTTCAATATGTTGGATTTTAAATATATTGGATTTTTTTCATCGACAGACTGTAATTGGAATCATAAATCTTATTTATTCAAATTTATTAATATGTAAAGACTAAGTGTAATTTATATCATCGTTAAATCTTCTCTAATAAGACTAGTGAAACTTCAAAATCGTTAAAATTCACGGCTCCCGCCGCATTGCGCGAGTACACAACTAGTATTATTATGTTAAAAAATCTAAATCCTATCTCTTTTTCTCTTCCTCCAAAAACCGATCACCTTCTCCGACCAGCCTTCTCACAAGGACGAAATCACACACAAGTGAAACCTTCCCCCCCCCCCAAACCGGTCACCTTCTCCGACTAGCCTTCTCACAGGCACAAACCACCGGTCTGCAACACATGTACCACCTTCGGATCTGCATGCCTTCGATGACCCCCCTTTAAACACGACAAAAATATTTTTGTAAATCTTCTCATTCTCTGTAAATCCTCCTCCATCCTCTGCAATGATGGGAAGGAGAAGTTCAAAACCCTCCTCCCCTGCAACGACGGGTAAAATGTTTGAAATTCTATTTCTTTCTATTGATCTTTTTGTGAATCGATCTTTCTCCCTTTAGATTTTTAGGTTTAGATTTAGAGTTGTTGTTTGCATCCATCAACGGGTTTCCTGTTTGTGGTTCAAAAACGGTCATGGAAGAAGGAGAGTAGTCGTGTCGCAGTGGTTGTTGGAAATGTGGGTACGAGGGAAACTGGTGTGATGAAGGCCACTTTTATTTTTTAAATGCTAATCATACTTGTACACAATCTTCATATACTTGTACTCTTGACTTTTTTTAACAAAAAAATGAAGACAAAACAAGAAGATAAATGAATGTTGAAAAAGACAGAAATGTCCCTCTCAAAATGAACACTATTAACTAAATTAGTGACCATGGACCACTTCCAGAGAAAAATGCAAACCATAAGAATAATTTCTTTACTCATTAAAGTTCAAGTCCCACTTCAAAATTTTTTACTAAACCTCCAAAACAAAAATTAAACTTTACTCTAAAATTCACACCACATGGACACTTTCCATAATTCTTTCAATTTAGAAACCTAATCTGTAATTTTTGACAAAGCACAAGGACCAAAAGTATAATTAAATCCAATCATTATTATTGGACATACTTTAAGGATTCAAATAGTCTTTATCGATGGACCTACCTTGGAACTTTGGATGCCAACAAAGATGCTATGAATTCTTTTGAATATATTTATTTTTATAAAGATAGAGTAAATTATAAAACTTGTCTATAGAATTTATGAAAACCCTGGTCTTTGTTTCTAACTTTTTGAAATTACAAGGACCATTATTAACGTTTTGATTTCGTAGCGGTTTTGGCCATAGCCTCTAACACCGATTACCCTTTGCCATCAAATGCTCTCATGTGCTATTCATATGAAGGGCATTTTGGTCATTTTACCAATGTTTTATATGAACTGTTTTTTTGGTACACGCTATTAAAAAGGATGTGTACCTACATTTGTAATATAGGCAAAGAAAAGAACAAATCAAAAACAAACCTTAAAACAAAACCAAATCGTAAAACAAATCAACGCCCACCTCTTTCTTGAAAATGGAAATCTCCATCTTCCTTGGTATGAAGCAACCAAAGCTCCACCGCAACAACCGTAATCAAGTGTCGCCTCCTTACTTTTGCCCCATCTCATCTACCACCAACTACGACACAACCTCCCAACGATATTGTGATTACCATCTCGATTTAAGGCGAGATCAAGTTCCAGACTTCTCGTTTCCACCTCTAAATCATATGATCGATTTTGGATGGCCACTTTATTATCTCCCCTTGATTCTGGTTGTCTTTCAACTTTCAAGACGATGCAAAACCTCACCATAAACATGAAATCAAGCACCAACATTGACTTAAGGTTCATTTTTTTTGTTCTTATGGCAACATATTTGGTATTTGTAATTGGTTCCTAATTATTTTACTTTCTTGTTCTTGTTTTAGGGTTTTGGACTTGTGATACGTTTGAAGAACAAATATGAAAAAAATCAACTATAGTTTGTCCTCGTAGTTATATCTTGGTATTTGGGTTTCACAACAGTATTCGTTCTTGATATATTTATCGTTAATTTATAAATATGTTTCCCTTAACTTAATTTGATTTTAGATATCACAATAGCTTCTTGTATTTTACTTTGCGTTGAAATGTTTTTCCGAATTTGAATATTCTTGGATTGAATATTTTATAGGTTTGAATTTGAAAATATTGTTACGGGTTTAAGTGTTGTGGAGGAGAAAGAAGAGTAAAATGACTGAAATGACCCTCACTTGATTAACACGTGAGGACACTTAACGACACCTTCTAAGGACCTAATGGCCAGGGACAAAGAGTATAATCAAATACAGACCTTAATAACATTTATTCTAAACAGTTAAGGAAAAAACGAGAGTCTGGATGATTTTTTTTTCTAATATATTTTAAAAAATATTTGTTAAAAATATGAACATTTATAAAAATTTACATGATGATGAGATTTGTAGTCTTATTTTCAACATGTGAATTTTCTTTGTTAAATTATACATCTTATATAAAAAGTAGTGCATCATGCTCAAAACTCATTTTCTAGAGTAATTTTATTAACACCAACTTACAATTATGGCCAACATAAGTGTGTCTTGCTCAAGTATAATTTTATATAAACTAAAAGGGTACTCGTGTAATATAGCGAGATGCATTGTAATTTTAATATTTTATTTTATTATTTATCTCAATCGATGTTATAATATGGTCCTATATGATTTTGAAAAAAAGATGATGTTTTTATTTTTGAATAAAATATAAATTTGAAGATATCATAAAAATTTGACAAAAATATACCGATTTGACTATTTAAAACTCTTATTTATGTGTAATTTTTTTAATTCAATTTTTTTATTATAATTTAATTTAGGTTCAATAACGAAGTAATTTATATTTAGTTTAATAATATAATTTT
>NW_020200818.1:21778-39411 GCF_001531365.2 Cynara cardunculus var. scolymus
ATTTTTTTTTTATTTTCAAATGAGATGTTTATCCTCTATTTGATTATGTTTATCTGCAGTTAGTTATACGAATTCAAACATGGAGCTTTAAGAAGTTGTACTTATGTATAATTTACTTGTAATCTTGAATTTTAAGTAATATGCATCAATATACAGTACTTCATACTTAAAAAATGGTTTTTAAGAGTTTTTGTCAAATGTTTTATAGTATAGTATAGATAACTACATTAATTTAATATATTGTTTTTTCTTTCTAAATTTATTTGATTTTATCTAACTAAATTAATTATACATCATTTTAAGTCATTTAATATTATCAGTTAATTTACCAAACATAACTAGAAAAAGCAACAAAAAAAAGGCTATAAAATGTAGACATGTTTGGCAACCATGTGCTAGCTTATTTCTTTTACCTTATTAAAAAGTCTTGTTTAGATGGTCACAAACTAACTTATTGAAACACTGAATGGAGTAGAAATAAGAGTTTTTAAAAGGTAAAACCTAAATGTTTTATAATATAGTATTGATCATATACTTAAATGTACCATTGAATTTTAGCGAATCTGCATTAATCAACGATCATAAATACTTAAAGGGTTTATTTTTAATTTTTTTAGCAAATTGCTTTATAATATTATATAGATACATGGGTATAAATTATATCGTATAAGTTGTAACTAAATATGAGTAATTTTTGGATATTAGGCTTAGTTGGCGACGTTAGTAGAAATATGGTATTTTAGTGGCTTTTATATTTTGTTTGATGTCATCCTAGACTCCCATTTACAGATCTTCGTATTTCATTCAATGACACCCTATTTAGTCACGTTGGTTATATTGTGATATACTTTTTACAGTCGTTTGTGAACCAATTATCTCATTTGACATACACAATTGTAAATGCTTGAAATGTTCGTGTACCCGTTTCATTGTTTAATAAAACTTGATATTGAGAGACTTGCTTCGATTCGATTTATGGACTTGTAATGTGACAAACTTTGTTTTTTTATCATCTGAAATAATATCATAACACATGGTGAGTATGCAAGGAGTTGTGGTTGGTTTTTATATTCATTTGTATGTACCTGTAACCATTCTTTTTATATTAGTTTGAAGCATATGAATAATGAGTTAACCACATATAGAGGAGATACTAAATGCATGTCGACGTCGTTGTGACGCCAATGATGAGCAAACATCCGCGACAGTGTGATTAGTCCAAAACGTATCCTTTTGATTGTATGACAGTGGATTTCATTTTAGGAGGCATATTGGTTGACAATTGATGTTGGACCGACCTAGAGTTGCAAATCTGTTGTACCATAATTTGTTTGGATATCGTGTACCATGCTTTGCTCCTTAGCTCCTTGGGAAGCTTGGTACGTATAAGCTAACCCCTCATGGTTTAAGCTTTATATTATTGATTACTTTAGAGTTGGGTGATGATATCTTGTGGGGAAATACTGAAGTTATCTTTCACCTCGTTTGAAATTGAGCTCCTTATTACATTTTCCTTTGCTCGTTTTTTAATCTCAATCCATAGTGGAAAACTGACTCACATTGTACATTTTCTTCTGGTAGACAAGGGAAAGCAGAGATTTCATGAAGAAAGACGCACTCAATTTTGGAGAATATCTATTCAAAAGTTTAAATCCCGTTTCGAAAAGCATTAAGATTCAAGGATTTAAAGTTTAGCTGATGTTTACGCCTGTATTTTGAGGTATTATTTTAATTTATAATGAAACAAGGTCCATTTGATATAATGAAAATATATTGGAGCTTTATTACGTTCATTTGGCGATATTGTTTTCGTTGGAAGAGTAAGGTGTTATACACTTACAAGGATCATAAATATATTAAGTGGAACGATATTTAATCAACCAAGTACAAAGACATATATAAGTTATAAGGTTAGAAATAGTTGATATAAGTATGGGTCGACTTTTATTATGGTTTGATTTACTTGGTATAGTCTTGTAATCGGTTTCCACTGAATTTGGGAAGCATTTGAAAGTATAGATCATTTGGATATATTGTGCATTTACTTTCTTGCCATTTACATTTTGTCTTAGAGCAACTCCAATCAAACGACAAAACTAAGGTTTTGCCAATCTTTGGATCCAATCGCACGCCAAATACACCAAAGTTTTGCCGGAGGAAGGAAATGAACGTCAAATTTGCTATGGAAGAGATGGACGGCGAAAGGTTGGAGTTGAGTTTTTTTTTTTTTTGGTGTTTATGGGTCCACCTATTTGGTTTTTTTTTTTTTGTGTGAAGGTTGGAGCTGCTCTTAGGAGCCATTTACCAAACACTTATCCGGCAAATACTTACCAGTAAAATTTTACACTATTATTTACTTACTGAGTAAGATTTTAGTCTACTAAAACGATATCGTATGCAACAATTTACGCGGTAAGAGTCGTCACCCTCACTTACCATGTAAGACTTTTGGTCCTTGTCTCACTCTTACCGGATAAGATTTTTGATCCTTACCATATTCATCCGGTAAGGAAATGTTACTTGGTAAGCGCTTACCCGGGTAAGCGTTTGGTAAATGGCTTATTTTCCTTTCAAAGTAACTTACATTTCTTTGCAATGAACTTCATGCCTTTAATTTTGTATTTAAAGCGATGATGGACTAAACACTTTAGTTTTCAGTGAGCGATTAAAACCAAGTGTTTGTTGATATCGCTTTATGTTGTAGCAATCAACCTCACTTTTCACTTCAGATTATATTGTTTCATTTGAGCGTTAATTGAAAAGTTGACAATATGTTATTTTTGCACAAGTGAATTGCACTTGTAAAGAAACCAACATAAACATAATGATTTTTAGCAGCATGTTGTAACGATTTACTGTTGTTTTGCTCTACATGGAATGAAAAACAAGTTACGTGTCATGCTTGGATTTGCGCTCATTATAAAGAGATGAGAGTGTCGCCACATTGAGTGCTTATAGTGAGCTTCAAAAGGGAACTTTTTAATCCAACTGTGCACTCTTGAGAACCATTGCTATAGCAGACCTCGTGTTATGCTGCGCTTTGAGTTGAAATTCCAGCCAAATTTACATCGTTGCTTTATTTATTGTTATAAATCATTAGTTGATACTCAATCAAAAACCAAATTTACCAAATTCGTCATTTGAAATTAGTTTTTATATTTGACTTGTTAAAACCTTACCTGTTGTCCAACAGACAATATCTGATATTCTTTCCACTATTACTTGTTTTTGAGATAATATTTGCCTGATTTGTAAATCGCAATGGATTCCAATTGTTATAGTCTCTAAGTTGCATAATCCAAAACAACAATAATTTTAAACCACAAGAGATTGAATATCGTAAATGGTAGTTATAAGCCAAAAAACCCAATTAAATAAACGTCAGGTCCTGTTTGGTTTGAATGAATGGAATGGATTTGAGGGGATTTGAATTTCAAATTCATTCCAGTCCCATATTTGGTTTGTTGGATTGTCCGAATTTGAAATCCTTGAAACATAGGATTTTGAAATCCTTAGGGAGTGCTCGGGATTTCGTATGATAATATGCAATAACGTTTTAAAAAATATTAAAAACATCTGTTTTATAATAATTGATTAATAAAAATGTAATTCAATTATTTTTATAATTATTTATAATTTTTTCTATAAATTATTTATAATAATGAAATCCAATTTCATTCCAAATTCTGCAAACCAAACACACTAATGGTTTCAAAATTCATTCCAATCCAAATCTCTAATAAAAAACAATCCTGCAAACCAAATGGACCCTTAGGCCCACAAAGGCCCAAATGTTGTATACGCATTAAAGTGTCAAGCAAACCACATTCGCATCTTGGATCGCGGAGATTCTAACCTAAATAATAATAAATGTTGAAAACTAGGGCGCTGGTTATCGCCGTCCATATGAACAAATCCAATGGATGTAGATGGTTTTATGAGCATTCGTCATATGCCAAATTACTAAAATACCCTCAATAGGTTGAACAAATCCAATGAATCTTACGATAGTCCGTCACATGAAATTACAAAAATACCCCTAATACGTTAAATGGTTTTATAATGGTCCGTCATACAAAATTACAAAAATACCCTCAATAGTTGGTCTTGATGCCGAATTTTGATAGTCAAATTTCCCATATTATTTTATCATATGAAACCAGCAGGGGCCATTTAGTCATTTTGCATCCAGAAATTTATCACACCATGGACATGAGTAGATGAAAGCACTGTAGAGAGAGTATAGGGGGTGTGGTGAAAAAAACAATTTTCAAAATCAGAAAACCCACTTGCTGCATGCTCCTCCTTGGCAGCCAAGAGGGAGTCCTCCTAAATCAGACATCACTTCCACACTTCTTTCCCTTCTAGACCCTTGAAAACCCTCTCCCTCTCATCAAATTCACCATCGATCGATAAACGGTAATCTTTTATGGGTTTTGAGCGATTCTTATGCACATTTTGCAGTAGCATTTCACTCAAATTAGGGTTTTTTTCAGAACAATTTTTCTCGGGAAAGAAATTCCGGTCTGGGGTTCTGTTCTGTTTTGTTTCTTGTGTTGAACTGCTCGTTTATTTGGCAGTTTTTTCTTGGTACACAAATGCATGTCCGTAATCTGCTGATTTTTAGCTAAATGTGTGTTTGACTGTTACTGTTGTCTTGATTAAGTGTTTTTGCTTATTTGGTAGTTGAAATGTAGGGTATGGTTTCTGTTCTTCTACTTGCTTGTTGGAAATGTTATTTTGAACGATCTTTTTCATCTTCTGCTTTGTTTTCTAGGTCAAAATTTTTCAACATTTGTGAATGCTGAACAAATCTGCAAAAATCATTGTCCCTTTCTTGCTTTGTTAAGGTATGTTGTTAGTTGCTTCGCGACTGATTTCAGTAATACAATGCTACTTATAGTTTTTGTATACAGAATGTTAAAATGGAGAGTTATTGCACCTTGTTGTTTCCTCGTTTCTTTGTTCGTGGAGTCAGAAAATCCATGGAAGCAGAGATTATAATGTTTTTTTTTTTGGGTGTGAAAATTATTTAGTTATACTTTCATACAGTAAAACTTTTTAAACACCAAATTGTAGGAGCCAACTTCACCTGCCAGCTGCTCCTTTGTTCAGTCTGTGTCTGGTTCTATTAATTTGCATATGCATATTTTGCTTGACCTGCTTTTATTTCTTAGGCGGCTTGTTGTTCATACTTCCAGTTTTAAGTTGAGCTTAATGTGCTTGAAGAGTCTTTTTCTGTTGTTGGAAGTTAGTAAACATCACTATTTTGACAGTAGAAGTAGCTGCTGAAAGTGTGAAAAATTCTGTTTACTAACAAACAGATATGATTTAGATTTATCTTTTTGTTCTTGGATACATTTATGTGTTCTTTGTAATTTTTTTTTGTTACAGTGACTCTCTGAACCTTGGCAGCCATAGGAGCCTCGGTATCCTAGCTGAGTATGTAAATAAGAAGCATTAGCAACACTATATAGACTGCAGTAATAAAATTTGCATGCTGATTAATGTTTATATATGAATTTGGACTTGATCTAGTTTGGAAGTAAAACATATATCCGTTTTCTGTGTTATATTCTTTGAATGCCGGTGTAATGCTTGTTTCTTGTTTTCATCATTAGCTGACACATGGCTTGGTTTGTTTCTATGAAGAAACAGGTCCTGATAGATGGAAGAAAATCCGTCACCCACAATTTTGGAAGGGAGGATAACTGGAATCAGTTTTTCTTTGGCGACCCGTCAAGAAATTGTTAGTTTTTTGTTTTTATTTCACTTTTTATTCAATTTTTCATGAAATTCTTTATACACCTGTTAAAAACTAGTCACCATGGCATTCAAGCTTCATCAGTCGCCTATGTAACCGGCATAGAAATTAGGGTTCAACCTTACCTGCAACTCCATCCAAAGACTAGAGTGCCCTTTCTTATGTTTGAAATGCAATGAACTTTTTATACAGAACAATCTATTTAACTAGCTACACTTTATCATTGTCCCTCTTGTTTTTCATAAAGGGATCAAATCTAGGCAGGCAGCCGTCTATAAGATGATTTGGGTAATCATCTACTGTTGCACTTCACAGAAACAGCCCATCTACTCTTTGGGTGTAGAGGTCAGGTCCGTGTACATCTTACCCCCCTCCAGGTGGGACATACTGGGCACAGTTGGTTTTATCCTAGTGTTGCACTTCTGTCTCAGGTGTAGATGTATTTTTTTCACTCTTATGACTTATTTATCTACTAGTGTTAAGAATTAACACTGTTCACTATGAAATACACAATAGAACATTATTTCATTAGAAAAGGTTTTGAACACTTAATTTTCATGTATAATGATCTTAATTGATTAGCTTGGTAATGTTCTCGTCTGACACTACTCTTTTTGTGTGTGATGCATGCACTTCAAATCTTTAGTGCTTGTCCTCCATCAGCGACTGTCCCATTAGCCATGCCAGTCAGCTTACAAATCCTTTTCTTGGACTTCCACTTGAAGCCGGGAAATGTGAAGCATGTGGAACTGCAGAACCCGGGAAGTGTGAAGGTATGCAATGTGCTATCCTGGCTTATCTGTTCCCCATGTTGTAAATAACATAAGTTATGTTAAACTTATGTCAAACAGTTAATTTTCATGATGATATTTCTTAAATTATATCTGCTTTTCTCATTTCAGGCCATTTTGGGTATATAGAGTTGCCGGTTCCAATATATCATCCGTCGCATATTAGCGAGTTGAAGCGCATACTGAGTTTGATATGTCTCAAGTGCTTAAAGTTCAAAAATAGAAGGGTATTTATTCTTTGAGTTATTTTCTTCTTTATGTTTAGCGAGATGGCTTTCTATGGTTTATTTTCTTAAGCAAAGTAACAGTTTCTTTTTGAGTTGATCTCTTGTAGAAATAATTCAGAAGAAACTTGTAGTACATTTGTCAAATGCAGTTAGCTCTCTTCCCAGTGACCTTTTGAATACCTTCATTTACATACATGATTTCTTTATCTTTATAAATAGACACAAGTGCACATGTTACTATCCTTATTGCTATTATTTTTGTTCTTAGTCGTGGTTAATGGCAACAAGGTAAATGTTGAGGAAATTATCCTTCCACTAAATTCAAACTTCTTCAAACTAATGCAAGACAAATTGCATTGAAATGGAACCAACTTTTTCTTTGTTCTATTCTGGGGAACCATGTTTCCTAAAACTTCTTATATGGGAAACGCAAATGGAACCAACTTTGCTTTTGTTTATATTTTAGAACATGAATTCGGTCATCGCGGCCCTTAGATGAGAAATTTATTTATTCCAGAAGGGATTACTCAATCTAATCATACCACATAAACCTTTAAAAAGAAGTTCTGAGTGAGTTATTTATTTGAAAGTTGGTTCCCAAAATAGGGACGAACGCTAAGGTGGTTCTATTTTGGTGCAATTTCCCCAACAATGTATTAATTGAACTTTATATGCTCTTAGAGACTGTAATTTAAGAGTTCTATAATAATTTGTCTGTTTATTCGAGAATAATTGTCGATAATCCCATTTTTAGATGAAAATGATGAAGCTCTCATCAACTTAACTTGCATGTTAGCCTTACTATGAATGTATTTATAGCCAGAAAGTCTGCAAGTATTTTGTTATTGATCAGGTTCAGCTCATATTATCTCCTTCTTGCTTGCTTTTATGAATTTCTTGAGAAAATACCTGGCATTGCTCGAGTGAACAAACAAAACATTTTTAAGAGGGTTATTTGCCGTGATAATAGTAAAGTATGTGAATAATAACTTGTTTTTCAAGTATATGTGCTATTTTATAAGCCTATTTAAGAAATATTAGTAGCTGAATTATGTATACTGAAACATGCCTCAATGACAGAACAATCATGTAACCTATTTCTTATGCTTCTTTGTATTTTCAGATGCAGACCAAGAACGCTGGTGTACTTGAAAGAGCTTTTGCCTCTTGTTGTGACGTAAGCATCCTATGTCAAACTTTCAAATTTGATAAAGAGTTTAAAAGCTTTTTGTTAGCCAAAGATTGACAGGCGTCATGCAATTAAAGTTAAGTTAATTAGACCTAAATTTTTGTCCTACATACATATTAAATAGGAGGCAATTATTTTTCTGTTCTATCACATGGGAAGGACTCACCATAATATTAGGGGGTGTTTGGTTAGAGGTATTAAGCAGTAATCAATGGGAATGAAAAAAAAAACTGTTTGGTTTTATATAATATGATGGGCTCATTCCCCTAGAAGCCAAATTTTCATTCTAGGTTAAACTGGGAGGAATTGAAATTCATTCCCATTCTCTGCCATTTTCATTTTCATTCCCATCTTCATTCCTCTGCCTGAACCAAACACCCCCTTAATTTATTTTTTCTTTAGTACTTGTTTGGACCTTTGAGAAATGATCTTCTAGATTTACAATTTAAGGCACAATGGAAAAACATGAATGAAGTTCGGTAAGAAACACAAAGGTGTTATTAATAGGTTGGATACAAGCCAAGGGTCATCACCGGAACAAATGCTCTACTCTCCGTGGTAGAGGTTAGGATAGCGTACATCTTACCCTCAGACCCCACCTTTGGGTGGGATATCCTGGGCTCGTTTTCTTTGGTGTTTTATAAATAGGTTGGAGCTTAATGGCCTTATTTTGTTTTTGTTTAAGCAAGAGCGTGCAAAAACCGCTATCAAGGGACATTAACTTGGTATCTGTATTGATTCTCTTGGAGGTTTTAGGTGTGATAACATGTGCATATAGCTACTAGAAGTGAACGTAGTATTTATTACTTTGAAGTTTGAAGCTGAGAGGATTCTAAGCTTCTCATGTTTTATTTGACTTTCTTACCATCTAGTACGAGGATATAAATAAAGATATAACCTATAATCCAGGGATAAGAAGCTTAGCATTACTAGTGATTTCCATCATGGATTTCCTTATTCATCTTAAAGTAAGCTGTAATCTACACTTCAGTTTTTTGATTGATTATCCTAGAAAATGATGCTTCAAAACGAAGAATGCTCGAGTTTTGTGGGGTATGGCTGTTAAGGCTCCTTCCATGCTCATATGGGTTGCCCGATGTGAATTTTGACCCTTCAACGGAAGATGTGCTTGCAATCTTGAATGATGCTATTGTACAAGTGTTTCCAATGGGCTGTGTATCAGAATGGAAAAGCATATCATGTTGCCAAATACAAAAAATGGTGTATTCTTCCTGTCCATGAAAGTTCTACTGATTTCCATTTTGGGATGTCTAGACTATTGCAGTACTTTGGCAAGATTTCAGGCTAAAACCAGAAGTAAAGTTGATGTTGCATCTTTTGAAAACCATAAGTAGGATGTTGCATCTTTTAAAACCAGAAGTAGGATGTTGCTTAATGTGGTTGTATTCGTTAACTTATTTTTCACACATTGTTATATAGGATGCTGCACAAGTTACCGTCAATGAAGCTAAATCCACAGAAGGCGCATGCTACTTGGAGCTCAAACTTCCATCGAGAACAAGACCTAGAGAAGGTTTCTGGGATTTTCTTGATAGATTTGGTTATCACTACGGTGATGGCGTTTCTCGGCCATTACTTTCATCTGAGGTAATACTTAAAGCTAGTCGACCTAAAAGAGGAAAGTTTAATCTTCAAATTCTAGCTTGGGTCTGTGAAAAGTTTCAAAATTTCTTAATGTAACAAACTTTCAAATTTTCTCATTTTTTACCCATTTTGACCGGTAACCTGCTGAAATTTTATTACACTAAATAGAAAATAAATCAAACTAAATCGTTACAATATAGAAAAATTTGAACATTTGTTATATTAAATAGGAAATTTTACAACTTTGTTACATTGATTGAGAAGAAAATTTATTTGTTACACCTAGTGGGAACTAAAGTAAACCAAACTTTGTTGCATGTTGATGCGTTTTGCTCTTTGTTATTTTGACCAAATAATCAGTTTTCTTATGTGCATCTCCAAATTTGATTATTTTGACCTAATAATTTGGAAGTTAAAGTCATTCAGTTTTTGTCAAACATCGAAGCTGAATTGCAATAATCACTTTAAACACATCCAAACACCCCCTGTATCTTACAGCTGATATGTAGTCTGTTTACACACCTTTCATTAATTTCTTCTTCTTCTTCACTTTATATTTTTTCCTGCGACGATGTCAGGTGTTGGCAATTCTAAAGAAAATTCCTGAGGCAACCAAAAGAAAGCTAGCTGGGAAAGGGTGTTTCTTCCAGGAAGGGTATATCATGCAATATCTTCCTGTCCCTCCAAATTGTTTGTCGACACCAGACGTATCTGATGGCATGAGTGTTATGTCTTCGGTTTGTTGCCTTTTCCACTCTAGATTCCTCAACTTAATCAAGAGTTGTTATGCACCAATGACCATTATATTATTAGCTTTATGCAAATGATCATTATTTTGATATTTCTCTTTATGTAAGTATGATCACTCAACCTTCATAAGTGCAGCCAAACTACCAATTGAACTTTTTCCCAGATTGGATCATGTTCCCATCACATGACCGTTCTTGAGGGGCAAAATTGTCGTCTATCTCTCTTCTGCTGCCGCTGCTAGGAATTTTCTGGTGGTTGGCAAACCTGCTAGATGCAGGCCTAATTTGGAAGAAAAGTTAAAGGGAAAAAGTGAAAAACACAGTAACAGAAATTCACATCTAATTTTCATGTTAACTTCAGTAAAAGGGTTTATCATCCTATATTGCAATTTGCATGTACTACTGGTTCCTAATTTAGAAAATTGTTCAAAAAGTTAAATATCATTCACTTAAGTGCATCTAGAAAGGAATTTCTCAACCTCCTTCCAAATCTCATTGTCTGACTCATTTTGAAATACTCTTGTTTAACTTCCTGATTCCTGTTTGAAAGAACAAATTGAAATAGATAAAATTTACAATATAATCAAAGCAAAAAAGAAGAAATAAACACACAAACATATTTGAAAACAAATCTTGAACTATTTTAATTATAAGATCTAAGCCAAAGAGATTATAAAAATCGAAAAGAGAAAAATGGAATAGGAGATCACACAGAACATGGCTTTGGGATGACCGATAAATTAAGGCCATGAGCCCATGACACTCCTGATGGTGAACTTAAATGCATGACAATTATTGATACTTCCAACGAGTCCAATGACAAGTCTAACTCAATGGATTGGTGAAACACTTCCAATGAATTTTCATTTATTTGGAGGTGGAGATAGGGGGTGAAGAGAACTAGGTACAACTTGTCGAATTTTATTATTTTGGAGTCACCTATATGAAAAAAACTAGCTGGGTTTCCAAATTTGGTACAAATCAAGGAGGATACCAAGAGTCCTTGTAATATTCTGTTGTTTATGAACAGAATCTCACATTATACCAACTCTTCTATAATTATTACATAATTGCAATAAAATCCCAGACAAATCTTGCTGATCGTTACTTGCTTCACTCACTCATATGTAAACTTCCTGTTTGCATTTCTTATTCCCATAATTCCACGCCCAAGTTGTGGAGTCATATAAATTACACACAACTAACTTGGACATATAATGGGTATGAACACCGCAAGTTCTTGGTCATAACATCAAAAACTCGATTAGTACCCGCAACCCTAGGATTTGGCATCCAATATCGTTGATCCCTTCCAGGGGTTCGTTTGATGATTTTTGCCCTTGAAAATACGGCCATATTTGGATGCATGATCAAGTATGATGCAAAACATGTATAAATGGAAGTTCACATACATTTTAGAAGAATTAGTGATTATATTTTCAGAAAAGAACTTCATTCTTCATGCAAAAGGCCTATATTATAATGGTTATTGGTGTATACAACCCATTTTTCAACTGGTGGCTTACCATGCAACATTATTATTATAATGCTTTCCAGGATATCTCAATGACTATGCTTAAAAAGGTTTTGAGGCAAGTGGAAATCATCAAGAGTTCAAGGTCAGGGGTGCCAAATTTCGAGTCTCTTGAGGTTGAAGTAAATGATTTGCAAGCAGCTGTGGCTCAATATCTTCAATCCAGGGGTGCTAAGGTGCTCCTCTTTCAGATTTTATACTTATACTTTTTCATGTTGAAGGACAACTGCTTTCCCGTTGGTTCATAACAATTTGGCTTTATTATGACTTTTAGCCTCCAAGAAAATTTCCCCAATTGATGACTTGATGTGCTATTTCTTGTTTATGGTGTTATAAACATTTTATCCATGTGCCGCATATATTGCACTCTTGATGCAATAACATTGTCTTTTGTTGATTCAATTAAGTGCCGTCAGCCGTGATAGGTCTACCCATCAATCACTAATAGTTGATTTTTCTATTTCGATATAACTATGTTTGTATTATTAATGTCTTCTTTTGTTATCTTCACATGCTACTTTTAATTCTTCTAGGCCTCCCCTAACAGAAATACCCGATATGGGATTGCTAAAGAGCTAAATGATTCTTCTTCTACGAAAGCATGGCTTGAAAAGATGAAAACACTCTTCATTAGTAAAGGGTCTGGATTTTCTTCCCGTAGTGTCATAACCGGAGATCCCTATAAAGGTGTTGGTGAGATTGGAATACCTTTTGAGATAGCTCAGAGGATAACATTTGAAGAGAGGGTCACTGAGTATAACATGAAGTTCCTCCAAAAGCTAGTAGATGACAAGTTATGCTTAACATATAGGGATGGCCAATCAACTTATTCATTGAGAGAAGGCTCCAAAGGTCATACGTTTTTGAAACCGGGCCAAATTGTCCACAGGAAGATAATGGAGGGAGATGTAATTTTTATCAATAGGCCACCAACTACCCACAAACACTCACTTCAGGCGCTATCAGTGTATATCCATGATGATCATACTTTTAAGATCAATCCCCTTATTTGTGGGCCACTTAGTGCTGATTTTGATGGCGATTGTATTCATATCTTCTACCCCCAGTCTCCTGAAGCTAAAGCAGAGGTTTTAGAGTTATTTGCAGTAGAGAAACAACTGCTAAGCTCTCATAGTGGAAACGTCAATCTGCAGCTTGGCACAGACTCTTTGTTATCGCTTAAAACCTTGTTCAAGACTTATTTCTTTACCAAAGCTCAAGTCCAACAGTTAGCATTGTTTACATCAAATTCGTTGCCTACACCATCAATGTTAAAGGTTCATCGCAGTGGCCCATTGTGGACTGTTTTGGAGTTGCTAGAGACTTCTCTACCCCGTGGATTTGATTGTTCTGGGGATAAATTCTTGATTCGTGATAGCAAAATCCTGAAGCTAGACTATAGTCGGGATGTGATACAGTCCATTGTTAATGATGTTATTAGCTCAATTTTTTTTAGTAAAGGTCCGAAAGAGGTATTGAAACTTTTCAATTCTTTACAACCCATGTTGATGGAAAATCTCTGTTGTGAAGGATTTAATCTAAGTTTGGAAGACTTCATTGTTCCCAAGAATGTTTTAAGAAGTATTGAAGCTGAAATCCAGGAGGTTTCTTCGTTGTTATATCACTTGAGGTCAAACTATAACGAGGTGATAGCATTACAACTAGAGAAACATCTGCGTGTTGTAAAAGGGCCCATTTCGGAATTTATCTTGAGATTTTCATCAATGGGAAATTTGATAGACTCCAAGAGTGATTCAGCTGTTACTAGGATTGTGCAACAAATTGGATTTTTGGGCCTACAGATCTTGGAGAAGGGAAGGCTTTATTCTAGAACGTTGGCTGAAGATTTGTCTTCCCATTTTCTTGGTAATTATCCTTTTCCTGACAAATACCCATCCGAGGAATTTGGGTTGGTCAGAAGCTGTCTTTTCCATGGGCTGGATCCTTACCAAGAGATGGTTCATTCAATAGCTAGTAGAGAAGTGATGGTTCGATCATCTAGAGGATTGACAGAGCCTGGAACACTGTTCAAGAACTTAATGGCCATCCTCCGTGATGTGGTGATTTGCTATGATGGAACTGTTAGAAATGTCTGCAGTAATTCGATTATTCAGTTCGAATATGGGGTGAAGACACAAAATTTGTTTGCTGCTGGTGAGCCTGTGGGAGTATTGGCTGCAACTGCCATGTCAAACCCTGCATACAAGGCAGTTCTTGATTCGTCTCCAAACAGTAATTCTTCATGGAACATGATGAAAGTAAGTCGCTACTTCTAATTGATTTAGGTTTTTTTACTCACTTGCATGCTCTGTTTCTTGATTCTTTCTTATAATTCCTTCTTTGGTTTCCATTATTTAGGAGATTCTGCTTTGTGGAGTGAATTTTAAGAACGTTCTTAATGATCGTCGGGTTATCCTCTATTTAAATGATTGTGATTGTGGGGGGAAGTATTGCCTTGAGAATGCTGCATATCTGGTCAAAAATCATTTGCGAAAAGTCAGCCTCAAGGACGTTGCCTTGGAATTTCTCATAGAGTACGTCTTTCTTATTTCACCTTTATATATTAGTTTTTGCTTATTATATTCATCAAACATCCTGTACTTAATTCTTTATGAACTTCACATGGTTCATTCGAGGACGAGTTCTTACAAATTAGTTTTTGAACTCTCTCTCCCTCCTCCTTCAGATAATGGAAATTAGTGCTCTTATGTCATTTTGAGCATGTTGGGAAATTGATTGTGGTTTTATTACTCTCATGTTCTTGCTGATTTCTTTTTACAGATATAAAAGACAGCAAACAACATATGAGAATGCTGAAATCGACGCCGGACTTGTTGGTCATGTTCACCTCAATAAGGTTCTTTTTTTATATATGAATCAATGTAGCAAGCATATTACTTCAACGAGTTTAATTTCTTTGGTTTCACACATTATATCTGAGCATTTTTTGTTTGCATTAATTCTTTTTATTTTCGCTTCAATGTATGAGCAGACGCAGTTGAAAGAATCAAATATCAGCATGGAAGAGGTTCTTACAAAATGTGAAGACACCCTGAACTCTTTCCGGAAGAAGAAAAAAATCGGTCAATTTTTCAAAAAAATAGCTTTGTCTTGCAGGTTTGTGATACATGTATTTCTACTTTTTTTGACCTTATTTTTTCTTTTGAACTGGATTTATCTTTCTTCTGAAGCGATGCCTTATCTACTACTTTTTATTTTCTTAGACACAAATATACATGTATTTCTAAGTTCCAAATGGTTTTGGATATAATTTACTATTTTTCATTTTGTATTTCTAAGTTCGAAATGGTACTAGGATCTATGCTTTAGGCTTCCATGATATACCCTTGAGAGTTAATCAGTTCATTAAACTAGATGTAACTTTAACTTACTGTTTTGCAGCGAATGTACTTTCCAGCAGTCATCTGAAAGCAAGTGGACACCGTGCTTGAAGTTTTTTTGGCAAGACACTTCTGATATCCATCTAGAGAAAACTGCACATATATTTGCCGACAGAATTTGCCCTGTTCTATTAAATACTATTATAAAAGGTATTTAATGGTTCTTGTTTATTTTGTCCTCCTTGAATAGTTCATATTTAACGTTTTTACTTCATTTTATCATAATCATTTTCTCAAAAAGGTTCCATGTTGTAAGTTTCCAATATTTCTTTCTTCCAGAGTTTCTTGTTTCAGTGCTGTAACTATAATCTCCTACAATTTATTTATCAAATTGATGTATTTTGCTTTTACTGGAAAGTCACTAAAATTCATGTCTAAGCCTATCACTTGTGATGGATTGTACTGAATTTGTGATGCTGTGAATTAATAGGTGATCCGCGGGTTAGAGAAGCAAATATTACTTGGATCAGTCCTGAAACGACAGCTTGGATCAGAAATCCAAGTAAGGATACAAAGGGTGAGTTGGCAATTGATGTTGTTCTTGAGAAAGAAGCGGTTAAGAAAAGCGGTGATGCATGGAGGACAGTCATGGACTCTTGCCTTCCAATAATCCATTTGATTGACACAAGGCGCTCCATTCCTTATGCAATCAAACAAGTTGAGGGTCTTCTTGGCATATCTTGTGCTTTTGAGCAAGCTGTTCAGGTCTTTCTCTCTCTCTCTCTCTCTCTATATATATATATATATATATATGTGTGTGTGTGTGTGTGTGTGTGCTTATTTCAATTGAATTTCAACTTTGAGGGGGTTTTTAAAATAAGCGAAAAGTTCTAAAATTTTTCACTCTCTACCCTTTGGGGTCTGCTTACAGCCTATCCCCAGACTCTTGCTTCTGTGTGGGCTTCGATGTGTTCGTTTGCTTTTGTTTGGTTTTTCTACAAAATTTCGGACTTTTCACAATTTCATGTCTTATGGTTTTAGTGATTTTCAATAAAACATAGTGTGCGACCTGTTACCTTGATTCTGCAATACTAATTAATCGTTTTTGTAGTCTCTTTCATTTCCTGAAAATCCGCCGATTGTTGCTTATTGTTGTAGCGCCTCTCGACCTCTGTGTCAATGGTTTCCAAAGGCATGCTGAAAGAGCACCTGCTTCTGTTGGCCAATAGCATGACTTGTGCAGGAAATTTGGTTGGCTTCAACCAAGCGGGAATAAAGGCGCTCTCTAAGACGCTTAATTTCCAAGTACCCTTTTCTGAAGCAACATTATACGTAAGGCATTGACTTTATAAATTTTGTAACTATTATTTATGTTGACTTTATACTTGACTTTCTTGATTTTGTTACTCTCGGAATTACCAGACACCAAAAAGATGTTTCGAGAAGGCAGCTGAGAAGTGCCATTCTGATTCATTATCGAGCATTGTGGCTGCTTGTTCTTGGGGCAAACCTGTAGCTGTGGGTACAGGATCTCGGTTTGATATTCTTTGGGACACAAGAGAGGTTTGTATTTCAATGCTTTATGCGGTTTTTCTAGTTTTAGATTTTTTGGCCAAATCATATAAGTTTTGATGGTATCTTGCGATATACATTTCCTAGGTTGAAATGAACCAGAAAGACGGTATTGATGTCTACAACTTCCTTCATTTGGTAAGGGGTGGCTCTGAAGAAGAAGCTGATAGTGCGGGCCTTGCTGGTGAAGTTGACAGCTTTGAAATGGAGGATAATTTCATGGAAATGGGTTCTCCTGAACATAATTCTGGTTCTACTAAACCAGTTTTTGAGGATGGTTTGGATTTGGATCTTGATGAAATGGATGACAATCAAACTAGCAAATCGAGTTGGGAAAAGGGTCCGGAAGTTGGGGCGGCCAGTGGTGGCTGGGAGGGAGTTGTCAAGACCACAGCAGCAACCGAAGGTGGTTGGGGGGAAGCAAAATCTGACAAGGATCAGCCAGTAGGAGGAGCTTGGGGTGGTTGGGGTAAAAAAGACGTCCAAGCTGATGCATCTGGATCGTGGGGAGCGAAAACTCAAAAAGACGTTGAGCCGTCTGGATCATGGGGAGCGAAAGCTCAAAAAGACGTTGAGCCATCTGGATCATGGGGAGCGAAAGCTCAAAAAGACGTTGAGCCGTCTGGATCGTGGGGAGCGAAGGCCCAAAAAGACGTTGAGCCGTCTGGATCGTGGGGAGCGAAGGCCCAAAAAGACGTNGCCGTCTGGATCGTGGGGAGCGAAGGCCCAAAAAGACGTTGAGCCGTCTGGATCGTGGGGAGCGAAGGCCCAAAAAGACGTTGAGCCGTCTGGATTGTGGGGAGCGAAATCCCAAAAAGACGTTGAGCCGTCTGGATCGTGGGGAGCGAAAGCCCAAAAAGA
>NW_020200818.1:41732-84908 GCF_001531365.2 Cynara cardunculus var. scolymus
TTAAACCAAAAAAAAAAGGAAAAACCCTCCAACCTTTGAATAGGATATACTGGTTACGTTTTGGTGTATCTTTGATGTATCAATTGCATTGGATTCCCAATTTATATGAATTTTGGCTGTGATCATATATTTAGCTGTTTACATTGTAGGTGACTAAGCATATGAAGTTCCAAGAAAGTCGGTGTTTTTACGTTGTGTCGACAGATGGGCGCAAAGAAGATTTTTCGTACCGAAAATGTCTGGAGAACTTTGTGAGGGGAAAATATCCCGACAAAGTGGATGAGTTCATGCCCAAATATTTCAAGAAGCCTCAGCCTCGTCCTGCTGGTAATAGAGAGCGTGGCTCGGGTGGTCCAGAAGATGCTGGGACCCCTCGTTCTCAGTCGGGGTGGAAACGTGACTCCAGTGATGAAGCCGGTACCCCTCGGGCTCGGTCAGGATGGAATCGTGAGTCGGCAGATGAAGCTGGGACCCCTCGTTCTCAATCGGGGTGGAACCGTGAGTCCAACGTGGCGGCAGATGAGGCTGGAACGCCACCTGTGTCTGGGTGGAACAAGGAGGCTGGAACACCTGTATCAGGGTGGAACAAGGATTCGAGCACAGCTGTACCAGAGGGTGGGGTGGCAACTGGTGCTTCGGGATGGAATCAGTCGGGATCTAGCGGCACGGTGGCACCAAAGGAGGGCGGGGCAGCTGCTGGTTCGGGATGGAATCAGTCGGGATCTAGCGGCACGGCGGCACCAAAGGAGGGCGGGGCAGCTGCTGGTTCGGGATGGAACCAGGCGGGATCTAGCGGCACGGTGGCACCAAAGGAGGGTGGGGCGGCGGCTGGTTCAGGATGGAATCAGGCGGGATCTAGCAGCATGGTGGCACCAAAGGAGGGTGGGGCGGCAGCTGGTTCCGGATGGAATCAGGTGGGATCTAGCGACGCGGTGGCACCAAAGGAGGGTGGGGCGGCGGCTGGTTCGGGTTGGAATCAGGCAGGATCTAGCGGCACAATGGCACCAAAGGAGGGTGGGGCACCTGCTGCTTCAGGATGGAATCAGGCGGGAGCGGAAGAGGGTGGGGCAGGTTCTGCCTCGGGGTGGAATCAGGCGGGATCTAGCAGCAAGACGAAATCGGGATGGGGATCTTAGAGTTCATTTGGGAAGTGGAGATGCAGGCAGGTATGTGATAGAAGAATAGTTTGTACTTGTAGGGTGATCATTTTGTTATCTCCAGTGCACAGCAGTAGTAGAAAGGAATGAATTGGATGATTAATGATTGCATTTGTAATTTGTACGCTATGCAGATGGAGATGGGTGTGTTCTTAATCAACTTTTTAATATACTTTCTGCATTTTGATGTTTACCCTTTATATGATCATTTATAACGATCGCGTTTATAGATTGGTAAAAACGGTTAACGGGTCGGTCTCGGACTCCTGGTTTAACCTCCCATACCCTTGAACATGTTCTTCCCTAACCAGTCATGGTCCAGACTAGTAACGTGAAAGAATCTGGGTTAGTTGATGTATACTTTATAAGTTGATTTTAATCCTTGGTTGGATCTTTGTGGGAGTTATCATTAATGCAAGAGTGAATTACATATTTGATCCTTGGGGTTTGTTGAAATTTGCATTAGATCCCTTAAACACAATTTGTTAGGGGCCGTTTGCCATGGGTAAGTGCTTATCAAGTCAAATTACCTCACCGGATGAATATGGTACGGACCAAGAATCTTACCCGGTAAAAGCGAGACAAAGACCAAAAGTTTTACCCGGTAAATGAGAGCGACGACTCTTACCACGGTAAGCGCTTACCGTGTAAACTATTACATGCGATGTCGTTTTGGTGGACTAAAATTTTACCCTGTCAGTAAATAATAGTGTTAAATTTTATCAGTAAGCACTTGTCAGATGAGTATTTGGTAAACAAACCTCTGTTCATTCTTTTTTGTATGATGGGAAATTCTGTCAATTCAATCCTTTCCCTCCTTGTTCTTTGTGCCACATGGTTTGGAGGATCGAACCCATATGTGGTAGTTATATGACTTTTGATCACTTCGAAACGTTATCTTTCACATATTTAAGTATCTTTATTGTCTAAAGATTTGTAAAACGAAGTAGACTTTAAAATTTAATACTATTATTTACTTACCGGGTAAGATTTTAGTTCACCAAAAAGACATTGTATGCATTAATTTACCCGATAAACGTTTATCGTGGTAAGAGCCGTTTGTAGCCCCCGATTCTCAATGCGACCCTTTCTTGTGTCATGTGGAGAATCTCAAATCATTTAGGTCCCGTTTGGTTTGCGAAAATTTTATGGAATTGAGGGGATTTGGATATTTAATCCATTCTAATCTCATGTTTGGTTTGTTGGATATTCCGGATTTGAAATCCTACAAACATATGATTTTGAATAGAGGGTGCTCGGGATTTCATGGGATTTCGTAGGATTGTATGAAATAAGGTTTTAAAAAATGTTAAAAACATTTTTTTTATAATAATCCATTTATAAATAATAGAATTCAATTTCATTCCAAATCCTACGGACCAAACATACCAATTATTTCAAATCCCTCCAAATCCAAACCCCTCCATGAAATCCAAATCCCTCAAAAATACCCTGCAAACCAAACAAACCCTTAGTTAAATGATCTTAAATGAGTTATAAGAATCAATCAATTTTGCAGACAACATGGTTTAATTCTCCTTCAAACCAACTTGTTCTAATCAAACTGTTTTTCATTACTGGGCCTTTGTTTAATCCCTCGAGCTTGTGGTCCTCCTTTGAGTTTGGGTTCAATCACGATGTATAAAGTCTGACACCTACCTAGTGCTGGAAAGTCGGAAGGAGAAGTGTTATGACGGGAAAGCTAAATCGGCACACACGTTTTTTCATTTAGGCGCCTCCTCTCCTTTCAGTCGAGCTAGGCAGACAACCCTAGCCTCTATGGCAAGCCACTTGTGGTAAAGGTTACTGACTATGCATAGGACTACTAAGGTGAAAAGACAGGATGTATTCCGACGAAATGCTATTGATTTTGATGGGGGCCTGCACAAGCGGTGGAGCATGTGGTTTAATTCTAGAGAGTTACCAAAATACGAAGTTCTCTTCTTTTTTATTTTGACTTGGTTGGCAAGGTCAGGGCCTTTCTCGCTGGGTGAGTGCATCCGATTCTAAAGTCCTCTCCTAAACCACTTCCATGAGCCCTTCTTGGCTTTGTCTTTTTTTTTTGGGTGGTGTTTTCGTTTTTTATGATCTTGTTTTGGTTTGTTTTTTTTAATCGAAAATCTTCTCCTCATAGATTTATTTGATGCAGTGTATGCTTCTTTGTTTTTCTTAATGCTATTGTCTTTCAAAAAAAGATTGTACTTTATTTCCCGACATTATATTTCTTCCTAATTTTCTTTACGCTAGACTTCAAAAAGCATGTTGTTACTTATAGACTATGAAATGACCTATTTTTATTATTTCATGATATTGTAAGAATATAAGTTATTAAAATCATATTTTTAAAACCCCAATTTATATATAAATAAGTTTTGAGCTTGAATTGTTACAGGAGCTAATCAAACTCGACCTCAAGTTGTTAAATGAGCTCGTCCGCCTCAAACCAATAAATGAGTTTAATTGATCTCGAGTTCAAGCTTATAAACACATGAACTTTTCAAGTCATATATGTAACTTAAAAAACGAGTACGAATGTGTACAATGTAATTGAGTTCGAGCTCAAGCACAATTTTGAAACAAAATTGGAGCTCGAGCTTAAGGGGGTGTTTAGGATTGATGAGAGAATCGTGCAGAAGATAGGAGATGAGGAGAAATATTGCAAACGAGATGAATAGAATGAACTAGATAGGTTTTTTTAGGGTCAAAGAAAATAGTAAAAAAATAATTTGGTTTCCAAAACTGATAAGTTGTATTAAATAAATTAGAAGAGATTAAGGGGTTGTTCGGTTAGTTTTCCATTAAGACCTGCATTCATAAAAGTTGTTTGTATGACAACAGATAAATTGTTGTTCGATTGTTGTGCTGAATAGACAGTTTGAATATCATAAATGACTATTTAACCCTGATGTATATTTTTGTCTTATAAAGATACGAAATGAATGACTTGAATGATAAAACATACCAGTTTAAAAGTTTATTAAAAACCAATTCCAAACCATTTCATCTCCAAATATATGACTTGAAGCAAGTAAAGGGGGGGGGGGAGACAACGAAAAGTGAACAGGACAACGAATGTTCTCGACGGAGAACAAGCCTGACCGACCAAATACTGCTGGAGAATGAGCTTGACCAACCAGAGAATGAGGCTAGAAGACGGTTGGTCTTTTCGACAGAGAACCAAGATACAACTGGAGAACGGGTCTGGCCGATCAGAGAATGAGGCTAGGTGATCATTGGAGAACTAGGAGTGAATGTTTCAAGCCGAGCAATTAAGTTCTCGGCTGACAGAATAAGCCACACGCGAACGGTTATTTATGTCTGAGCGAATAAGCCATATAAGCTATACAACCCATAAAGCCACCATCGGACAACCCATAATTTATCAGAAATTTCTTATTACAGATGTCAAATCGATATAAATAAAACACTAAAAAGCTCTTTACTGCTGATACTACACCGAAATAAATTAATAAATACTTTAATTAAGCAACCCAAAACTCCCCCTTAATATTATTTTCTCGAACCATACCGGCTCGATTCACTTGTTAACAACCCTATCTTGAATATCTCGGATATGGGTCGGGTGGGTAAATGGTGATTGGTCCGGGTCCGGATAATCACCGACTAACCGATATTATCTGAATCAAACGTTTGACGACAAGATTCCAGTAGAAGAGTATCATCGAGTGAGGAAGCAACGAGATTCCAAGCAACGAGACGCCATGAATGCTTGTGTCGTCATCTCAGCTTCACTCGTTCTTCTTCTATCTCTGCTACTCTCACTTCATATTCGCAACGATCACAGTTAAATATTGTTTGAATCTTCAATTTCATTAATTTATGTCCATATCTCCTGTTTTTCAGTGTTAATTCGTATTATGAGCAATTTTTTTTTTTCTTACAGATGAATGGAGATGGAGGAACCGGTTATGGTGGTTGCCATCAACATTTTCTTCCACTTCAGGAATTGCTGCTGATTTGTTGGTGACCAATGGGACGATATACACTAGCGATTCATCTCTTCTTTTTGCTGATTCCATGGCTATTCGTGACGGGAGAATTATCCGCATTGGCAATTATTCGTTTGTTCAGGTGAATTATAGTCACTTCCAGTTTCAGGAAAAGAAGTGTTATATTTGAATGATGAAAGAGTTTAATTTTCGGCATTAAAGTTGTGTGCACCTGATATATTCTATATTGGCATCATAAAAAACTGTCCAATACCTAAAATATGAGATGTTTAAAGTATTGATGATCCAGACTATAGTTATTTCTGCATTCTAGGGGGGGGGGGGGGTAAGACGCATTTGAATGTGCATTTTTGTTCATTGCTTGTGTTGTTACACCATCTGTTATGTGGTGGTGAGTTTGGTTTTTGGTACCTTGTCCATATGTGATAATTGAACTGCAATATAGTCTCAAATGTTGTTATATGTGAGTGGACTCAAACATAAATATGCACAGATTTACACAAGATTGTTGAAGTTCAGTTACACTATGTGTTTAGTAAGGGTATATCTTAGGATAGTTTTCGCTGATACAAATTACTACAAATGGACAGACATTTTGCACTTCTAGTTACATTTGTTTCCATATAGTTATGTTCTTTTGTGACTTCGAGGATATGTGTTGGTTCATAGACAAAGAGTTATGTTCTGTGAACCTGTGGCGGTTTTTCAGATTTCTAAGTTCTTATGTGTCTGTACACCTCAATACTTTTGTAATCGTCATAGAATGTCTTCAATTGCATGGGAAGCATGTGATGTCTAGCAGCGTGGTCTTGTTTCTTTTTTCTTGTCCTCATGCTTCACTGTTCTGAATCTTACCTAAAGAGTACTATCTTACATTGATTCTGAATGTCATATAATTTGTCTTGATCTGAGGAGCACACGGCATGTTCAAAAATTCGAAGTGGTGTGGCTCAAGTAGTAACCTTACTTGTTGGGCTTGTTAAGTGCATTTTTACAGGCTTACCACTTTTGGCTTTCATGTCTCAGCCTTTAACAGTTGTGTATGTGTTTATACGAAAACAGTGGGGCAGTCAAACTAAGCCCAAATTGAACTATTGTTGGCTAGTTTATGCGTGTCCATAGTTGATAATTTAATTTCTTAATCTATAAGTTAATGTAACTCTAGATAGGCCATGATTTAATTAAATCTCCTTTTATTTTTATATATTACTATTAAAGTAGTTAAGTGGTTTATAGAAATGGAGTGCAGCGTGCTAGCACCATGGACCACACTCTTTGATTTTAGATTTTACTAAAAAAATGAAGAAAGTGGTGCACAGGGTCCACGTTTATAAGCTTCTCATGGGTGCCAAGGAACATGTTTTAGATTTAATCACCAATAATTCTTGTATATATATATATATATAAATATTACACTTCATTTCCTTGAAGATTTCACTTGCATTTCATTTTGTTTTTCAATGCTTGTGTGTCTATACTCAAATGCAGGAAGTGTCTGGGTATGGAACGAAAGAGTTAAATCTTGAGGGAGCAGTAGTGGTTCCTGGATTTATTGATTCTCATGTCCACTTGCTTTTTGGAGGACTCCAGGTTCTGCAATCCTTCAGCTTCTTTACATATATACATACGTGTCTATATTTTTTTATTTTTTAACATGTGTCTTTTGTTTTTTAGTTCATAAGTTAAACCCTTAGCAAGTCATTCCCTTTATAATGGCTCTTTATTTGTTCGCTCTGAGTCTCGTCAATTGATAATTGGAGAAGTGTATAGTCTGTTGAAACAAAGTGTAGTCCTGTATTCTCTCAATTTTAGTAAATTTCAATGTCATGAAACTACTAGTATGAGGTGAAATATATTTGCAAGAACACATTAAGCAATAGATTTGAGATAGCTAAAGAATTAGTGTGTTTCTGAACTGAACGAACAAAACTTTCTCCTGAATATGTGAAACTTATTAGGGAATTATCCTCTAGAAACGCTGAATTTGCTATTTATTCATTATTCTTTTACTTTTAGAATCTGCTATTTACCCACATGTATGTCAGTCTTACCAAATTGCAGTTACCAATAGCTATTGCTATTTACCATGTTAATTACATTTATACAAAATAGGAATAGGTACACTTTTGTGATGCAATATAGGAAACTAGTACTCAGGACTCAAGTTTGTAGGTGTGGTCAAAGTCATGAATGGGGCAGTTAATACCTAGCACAGACAGCCATAATGGTTCAGAGTTTGTAGTACATTGAAATACAGGTGTTAATGTACAGGTTCTAACTGTAATGGTTTTACTAACTTAGAGATTTGTTCTTTCTAAACATGTAAATGGCAAAGCTTTCACTTGGAGAATTGGGTATTCCGTTCTGGATTCTTGCTTCTATCATTTTCTGCCATGTTTATCTATGATGTTTATTTCTTTTGAAAGCTTAAGGGGCCTTCAAGGTTAAACTATTGGTTCTTCCATCTTTGTGTCCAAGTTAGACCTCCACTTGACTTTTCTTATTCTTGAGCTCGGTAACCCATAGAGTTTATATGATCTATTTTGGGAGATAAATGTTATGTTATCACAAAACTGTTGTGTTTCAATTGGAGAAATAACTTTGAGGATTCAATTTCACTATTTCATACCAGTTTGTGAAGTATGAGTTATCTAGATGGATCAGAGTCCAAATTAATCAACTAATTTAATCTATTGAATTGGAAATGGCTTATGAAGAAATTCTAGGCACACTTGTTATCTTCATAAGTATGACTAAGTTTACTTTTAAGAGGTTGGTACAGAGAAAATGATTAGCTTTTTGTCATTATGGCTCATGAACAATGCCTACTTTTGAAGAACACGTAGAAAATATGTAATGAGGGTGAATGGTAATTTACCATGTGTTATGCATCACAAAGTTTTCCCCTTACTTTCCTTATTTTCTTTTGCAATTGTGATATTGACTGAGAAGTGAAAATAGATGGCACGGGTGGAGGTTCGAGGCGTGAACACAAAAGATGACTTCATTGGAAAGGTTAAAGAAGCAGTGAGAAGTGAGTCTTCCTTTCACATTGCATAGATTCTAATCTCTATAATCTAAGGATCACTTCAAAAGGAGCACCTCTAGTAGCTGTGTATGAGATACTTTTACCTTATTAAGCCAAAGGAGTTCCCTAGCGTTTTCTGTATTTACACTTGCATTTTGCCAGGCCCGTTTCTGACATTTTATAGGCCCTGGGCGAACGAAAAAACAGGGCTCACTGTAAGAAAACAAGGCTTTTAGCAACGACTTTTGTCGTCGCTAAAAGTCCATTTATCATCAGAAAGAGTATATAACATGTCGTCGTTATAACTTGTGGCGGAAACATGTCATCGCTAAAAGGCGCATCGTCAAAGCTCACTTTTTTTAGTGACCCTCGGTAAGCACGAAAACAAATTCAATAAATATATTAGTATAAAATTGAGTACAAGAAATGTTAATAATTTACTTAGGAAAGAAATCTTATTTATCTTTATTATAGATAAGAGAGTACTTAAATTTACGTACTTCTTATTAGGTAATTTGAAACCAAGAGTATAGAAACTATGGTTGAATTTATTTTATGAAAAGTAAGAATTTTTTTAGTTCATAACAAGAAATATTTGTTATTTTGATACAAAAAGAGAATTCGTGTGAATGAAGTGATCGTGAGGGTCAATGAGAGGTCAATAATAAAGAAGATTATCAAGGTTTTCTAGACAAGTAGACAAATAAGGATCAATAAGAATATGAAAGAAAAGATGATCCATTGAGATCCAATAAGAAAAAATAATGAATTAAACTTTTTTCTGTAGAATTGAATACCATCCAAGCTGCATCTTAAATAAATTTATCTGTTCCAATCTTGGAAATCCTCATACCATTCCGGAGATTGCCGTAATAAAATACGGCCAATATTCTTAGCTATTATTAATAAGGGTAATTTAATATATTTTCTAAAAATTGCTTGAGCTATTAACAGAATACTTCTTGTTTTTTGTTTATGTGGAATGTTCTCCCATATTTCTATTCCCGTTTTCTGGTAGTTTTTTTTATTTCAAATTTTTGATCTGAAATTTCTGATTCTGACTTTATAGCCAACCAATCTCTAATATTAGAAAAAAGTTTCATTAGGTCGGATATAGGAAAAGGAAAATTTTCCATTTTTTCGAAAAAAAGCGGGGAATGGGCATTTCCTAGAGACGGTCCCCAAATAACCACTTTATGCCTTTGAGTGCGCATAGATCCTTTGATTACGGCTCGACGAAAATCTGGTTCTTCCAAATAACTTATAAAACCCGAATCTCTATTAAATTTTACAAAAAAATTATAATCGTCGACATAAGACTTCTTAAAACTTTTGAAACTTATGCCCGATATGCAAGCTCAACAAATGATTGTTTGAGCACTTAAATAGAGTCTTGTTATGTGGTGGAATCCCAATGAAGGATACATAAGTCAAGCAATTGATGAAAATATTAAAATTTTTCCTTTTTTTTGCTCAACTAAAATAAGATGTTAAGATTAAAAGTTTATGGAACATGACATATATAAGAGACATTACTAAATACATCTAGTAGAAAAAACTTATTGATTAATCACAAAACCATGAAACACGTCATAAATTATAAGAACAATAGATTGATCGTCAAACAATAGTAAAATATTTTTTGTAGAAGCAAAAATAGATAACAATAGTCAATAAAAACAATTAGAACAAGATAACCAAATAGCAATAGTCAATAGAAGCAGAAATTGATAAAAATATCCAACAAAAATATATAGCAATAACAAGCACATGATCTTAACATTGAATTGTTGAAGCGCGAAAACAACCAAGCATATAGAGATAGCAATAATCAATATCATTGGACCTTGTTGGAGATAAAAAAAATTAGAGAGGTAATAAACAATAGCATATAATGAATGACCAATTTTCTTTTTTAACTTTTCTTCTCCAATGTAATTAGTTGATATAATTTTGGGCCCTTATTATCTACTAAATTCTTTTTGCCTCTTATTATATGCTACAATTTTTTGGGTTTCTTTAATTTATTAAATTCTTTTAAACTACTATTGTATTTTAAGGGAAAAATTTGGGCCCCTGATATTTTTGGGCCCAGGGCGTTTGCCCGTACCGCCCTCCCCCAGGGTCGGCCCTGCATTTTGCTTTTCCTCATCATGGGTATTTTAGAAATTGTAAAAGTGGTTATGGAATCTACAATTCTATATGATATACATCTCAACATCTTTGTAGACATGAAAGAAGGTTCTTGGTTATTGGGTGGTGGCTGGAATAATGATCTTTGGGGAGGAGAATTGCCGTCAGCCTCTTGGATTGATGACATTACAGCTCATCATCCTGTAAGAAATACCGCATACAAATTATATGAGGTTGAAAACTCGATCTTGCTCAAGGTTTTTGATCTTTGACTCCATATGCAGGTATGGCTTTCAAGGATGGATGGTCACATGGGCTTGGCCAACTCTCTGGCTCTAAGAATAGCTGGGGTTAACAGTAGTATGCAAGATCCAGTTGGTGGGACTATTAGCAGGAATGCAGATGGAGGTAACTTGTTCATTATCTCGGTTTGTACTTTTAAGGTATGGGTCATTTGGGTTATTTCTTAATGCACAACCCACTTTCATTTGAAATTTTCTGCTGAAATGAGCATTGAGCAAGTAAGTGGAACTTCAAATGCATGTGCTTCCATGCATGCTAATTTGTGTAATCCTCTGTATGTGGTACTTAGGACATCTATATAGTGTTTTCTCAATACAAAATCTATTGATAGGTGTATGTGTTTGGTACTTGCATTGTTTTTAAACGACATGGTGTAAACCTGAAGTTGTAGAAGCAACATTAGTCTTGGCAAGTTGAAGCTTTGACATAGTATTCATAGTTTTGGTGATTAAGATGATGCTTAACAAAAGTTACCGAGGAGTGAGGCTCATATATTCTTATTGCCAACCTTTATTACATCCTCAATCAAGGATCCATGAAAAGACCATGGCGCTCGTGAAACTTTTATATAGGAATTACTTGCTTTTTCTTTTATTTAGTTTTGTGATATACTAATCCACATAGGTTGTATGTGTGGCTGTTGCATTCTGAAGTAACATCAAAGAGGCACATGGAGATCTTGTGGAGGTGAGAACATGGGTGCTCATTCCACACATGGGAAGGAATGTGCAATTAACAGTTCATTGGTTTGAAGAATAGGAAATGGATCTGGTTGAGTTGTAATATGTTTAAACTTATGGCCTAATAAGTAATGAGTAGAAGACAGCTTCGGCTTGCTCACTCATGTTTTTGGAATCTTTATATGCAGAACCTACAGGCCTGATGATTGATTCTGCAATGAAGGTTATTCTTTCTTGCATTCCGGAGGTCTCAGTCGAAGAAAGAAGGCAAGCATTGGAACGAGCTAGTAGGTATGCCTTGATGAGGGGTGTCACAACCATTGTTGATTTTGGAAGATATTTTCCTGGAGCTCCATTAAAACATTCATGGGAAGATTTTACAGGTTTATCAGTTTGTTTACTACTCCATTCATATCATTTCTATCATTAATTCATCAGGCATATTACCATATATGGGTAGGATAGGATAACTCAACATGGGAATAAATACCAACTGTTGGTCTGTTAAGATTATCATGTCTTTGTAAAACTAGAAAGGGCATTGTACCCCGTTACGTGGAGGCAGAATCAGTCCATTCTTATGCCATCTGTTAATCCATTCAACTACTTCTATTTACTATTATGCCTGTGCGAGAATCTCATGAAATAAGTTAAGTGGGTCTACAATACTAGCATTGAAAGCCTGAACTACCGTTGACCAAGTCTTGACTTACATGTTAACTGCAGATGTTTACAAATGGGCTGATTTATCTGGAAGAATGATGATCAGGGTTTGCCTTTTCTTTCCAATGCCGACATGGTCACATCTGCTTGTATGGCTCTAGTTGAATCCTACTTCATGATAACCTTTCTATGTCATAGCTATTAATTATAAAACATACTGTTCAAAAAACAGAGCTCATGTGAATTGATTTGAATGCTTGTGTAGTTCTGTTGACTAGTTAGGAATTCCTACTCTTCGACTCTCATTCATTCTTTTCTCCATACTAATAATTAGGAAGCATCTGTAACCAGCGTGATCAGCACACTATAATTTTGTGTACATATATCCATATTTGAATAAGGTTTGAATGAATGGCATGTCATCACCATTTCCTTTGAATTTACAGAATGGTGTATCTAAAAGGTGAATGTGTGCCCCCATAACAACCTCCTGCTTTAGACTTGTCAGTAATGGATGACTTACTCCCCTCTTCCAACGGTTATTTGTTTTTCGTCCCTTCTGCATATATTGCTTAGCAGTTGCATTATAAAAGCTTTAGAGAAGTAGGAATAAAAGCTTTAGAGAAGTAGGAAGAATATTATTCTCTACTATATGTTGATTACAGCATAAGGAATTATATATACAAATAGAGATTAGGAGATAGGCTACAACTACAACTCCTAACAATATGGGATAAGCACTTATCTACAAACATTTCCTTATTAGAGTCTATCTGGAACTCTCCATTAATCCATATTCAGTTACTATTCTACACTCCCCCTCAAGCTGGATGGTATATGTTATACAATCCAAACTTGCCTTTTAACGTGTTGAATGGTGGTAAACTTAGCGCTTTAGTGAAGATCTCGGCCACTTGTTGAGTAGCATAAATGTAGGAGACTTTCAAGATTCCGCTGTCAATTTTCTCCTTGATAAAATGTCGATCCACTTCAACATGTTTTGTTTAATCATGACGAACTGGATTATGTGTCATGGCGATAGCAGCTTTATTATCACACCAAATAGTCATTGGGTGTAGTACTCGGATTCTTAATTCACACAGTAATCTTCTTAGCCAAAGTGCTTCACACACACCTAGGGCAGTAGATCATAGTTCGGCTTCAACACTGCTTCTTGAGACCACTCCCTGCTTCTTGCTTCGCCATGTGACAAGGTTGCCAAACACATAAGAACACTAACTTGAGGTAGAATGCTAGTTAGTTTGACAACTTGCCCAACTTGCATCTGTGAACACTTCTTTACTTTGATTGTCTTGTTTCTTAAATAGTAAACCATGACCCGGTGTTCCTTTAAGATACCGTAGGATTTGGTGAGCAACATCAAGATGGCATTGGGATGGTGAATGCATGAATTGGCTTACATAGTTAACTGCAAACATAATATTAGACCAGGTATGTGCGAGGTATATCAGTCGACCAACAAGACATTGGAATCTCCCCCTGTCGATTGGAACCATAAAACTAGCATAAGGCTTTAGAGGAGAATCCATAGGAGTAGAGGCGGGCCGAGCACTGAGCATCCCTATGTCTTTGAGCAAGTCCAAGGTATATTCCCTTTGAGACAAGCTAATTGTAGATTTCGTTCTTGCAATCTCCATTCCCAAGTTCATCACAGAAAATTGCATTCCAAACCAGAACTAGAAATCACATTCGAGAAATCACATTCCAAACCAGAAAATCAAAATGGAAAAGAAGCTTATATTGTAGTCTAAAATCAAGAACAAACCAGAAAATCAAACCAGACTTAAAATCGAGAACCAAACCAGAAAATTGAAATCGAAGCTTATAATCGACTCTAAAGTCGACACCAACCAGATTAAAAAATCGAGTCTAAAACCCTAGATCATAACAGATTGTGAAGATGAGAGATCGAAAGCGTACCTGTTGTTGAAGAAGTCGTGAACTGAAGAAATCGAACTATGGAGTTGATATGGGGAAGAAGTCGTGAACTAGGTGATATGGACGTGAACTAGTTGGAGGCGTTTGTTTTAGATTTAGAATGAGGGTAATCTTGTAATCTCTTTCATTTAGTCCCATGTTGTTCCATCTATTTTGGTGGAGTTAAAAAATTAATTTTTGTCCCATGAAATCAAAATTTTGACCCATGTTGTCCCATGTCATACAAAACATGGGAGTATTTTTCTTTGTCCCATCCCGTCCCACCCAGTCTGCGTACCAAACCTAAGGTATGAAAAACTAGGGTGGCCGAGTCTTTGATGAAGAAGACTGATTCGTTGGTAAAGATTTAAGGTAGTAGATCCATGAACTAGAAAGCTTGTGGCAGATTTGGATGGAAGTAGTATAATCCAGAAGTCTTTTAGCACGACCAATCGTCTTCCCCGATACCCGATCATGAAAAAGAACCAATATTCAGAAAAATTAGCCAGACACTTGGAATATGAGGTCAAACAACCAATAGAGATAAGATTGTACGACAGTTGGTACAAATAGAACATCATGGATAATCAAGTAGGGTGTAAGTTCAACTGTACCAATTCCTTCAATAGGAGCTATAGAATCATTTGCTAAGGTGATTGTTCTTGTAACTGGGCAAGGCTTTAAGGATTCAAAGACATACTTATGACTAGACATGTGTTCTGATGCTCCGGAATCCACAATCCATGACTCACCTGGAATATCTTCGGTTTGTTGGTTACCACAAGCCGAAGTGAGGTTGAAGACGTTAAGAGCTGCCCAATTTGTTCAAGCTGGGCCTTGGAAAAAACAACATCCATAGGTTTGGAGGAAGAAGACGATCCTGATATTTGGGTTGTTGGATTTCCTTTACTTTCTGGAATTCGTTGGCTCCAAGGTACCCAATCAGCAGGTTTTCCGTGGATCTTCCAGCAAGTACTCTTTGTATGATGGGGACGTTGACAGTGGTCACATCGAAGAGTAGGCTTGCGAGGTCCACAATTATGTGCAACCATGGCAATGGTTTCATACTTGATGTGTGTTCCATTAAGAATTGGACTTGTAATCATGGTCCTTTTCTAATGTTCTTCTCGGCGAACTTCGGCAAAGATGGCATCGACTACTGGTAGGGGTTTAATGCCGAGAATACGTCCTCTAACATCATCAAATAAGGAATCAAGACCAGCCAAGAAATCATGGGTTCTTTCTTTGGTAAGCATCTTCTTGTATAATTCCGCATCTACTGGATCCTTCCACTCAGGTTGAGAAAAAAGATCCAATTCTTGCCAAAGTTTAGTTAACGCATTAAAGTACATAGTAACATTACCGGTATCTTGTCTCAGATTTCGAGCCTTAGTTCGAAGCTCGAACATCTGTGAGGAGTCTTCGAGATCTGAATAGGAGCGAGCGGCAACATCCCAGATAGATTTTGCCGTAGGGTAAAGGAGGTAAATTTCTGCAATGCTGTTTTGCATCGAGTTGATGAGCCATGCCATAACCATGGTGTTCTGAATACCCCATTCAACAAAAAAGGGATGTGTGGATAAGGGTTTTTCAATGGAGCTACCGGTGTAGCCATGCTTCCCCTTCCCACGAATAACGAGTTGGAGAGATCAAGACCATTGAAGGTAGTTCGATCCGGATAGCTTAAAGCTTGTAATTTGGAGAGAGAGATTGTGATAAACCTCCTTTGAGGTTCACTTATAGAAGAGGAAGTTAATTGAGTCTGTTTAGTCTTTGCTGTAGACACGAATAAGAGGGAGGGGTAGATTGGTAATTCTGCTTTGCTTAAATAGGAAGCTGTTAGTCATAGTCAGTATTCTGTTTTCACTTTCTGGTGAGTTCTGTTGAGAGCGTAAGCTCAGGGAGAGATGCCCAGACCTCTCGAAAGTCTGGGAAGCGTATCAATTCTGTATCGATAAAGATTGGCCGACAATTTCAATCTTATTCGTTCCAAATAAGAAATTCTAGCTACTGTAATTCTGTTTCTGTTTGCAATCGTTTACGAATTTAGCCAGTGGGTGCGTTTATGTTTACGATTTGGGCTAGGGTATAACAAATTGGTATCAGAGCTCGTTACGATTAGGGATGGCGAATGTCACGACTCGAAGCGTTAACAATCGAATTGAAGATTTGGAGAGTAGCGTAGGATCAATCGAAAKAAACCTGGAGCGTATTGTACAACAAATCGAAGATTTGAGGAAYGATTTTGTAAATCGAACGAACACGTCCAATTCGTCCGATGAAGAAACAGCTGCAAGAGKGGAACAARGMGACAGAAATCGAAATAATCAGAATCGATTTTCGGCGGTGAAGGGGCGCAAATTAGAGATCCCTGTTTTCGATGGCAGAGATCCCGACGGATGGATTTTGAGAGCTGAGCGTTATTTCATGTTGAATTAGTTGAGTCAAGAAGAGAAAATTGACGTGTCGTTTATTTCTTTTGAAGGAGATGCACTAAAGTGGTTCCAGTGGGAGCATAAGCGACACCCTATTACAAGATGGGAGGATCTGAAACATTTGTTGTTAAGACAATTTAGGTCGTTGACAGCAGGTTCGTTGTGTGAACAGTTTCTATCGGTGAGACAAGAAGGATCAATTGAAGATTATAGAAGGAGATTTGTCGAGTTTGCGGCACCGTTAGACGGAATTCCAGAACAGATTTTCTTAATTCATTAATGGATTGGAAGAATCTATTAAAGTGGAATTAAGACTCTTGGATCCGTTGACACTTAGCGAAGCAATGGAGGTAGCCATGAAGATCGAATTAAAAAACAAGGTGTTATCGAGAGAGGAGTATGAGGGATATGGCAAGAAGACAGGTTCGTTTTTTTATTCTAATTCGGAGTCRAAAAGCAATTTTTCTAATCATGGCTCTAATAGCGTCGTTAGTTCTGTTAATTCGCCGTCATTTACAAATAAAGCAAGYAYCGGTTTCYGACGTCTGTCTGATCAAGAGGTACAACAAAGAAGATCATTGGGTTTGTGTTATCGATGTGATGAAAAATACATCCCTGGCCATAAGTGTAAGAAGAAGCAGATGAGTGTATTGCTAGTTCAAGAGGATGTTTTTGATGATACGACACCGGAAACGGAGGAAAGAGCTTGCAATGCAGCTGAAGTTACTGAAAAAGTAGAGGTACATTTAAATTCAGTTGTGGGTTTGACTAATCCTAAAACTATGAAGTTGGAAGGAAGGATTGAAGGACAAAAGGTGGTAGTGTTAATTGATAGTGGGGCCACACATAACTTCATATCATTCGATTTAGTGAAAAGACTGAATTTAAAAGTAGAAGCTAATGGTGAATATACTATTACTTTGGGTTCTGGAAACATGGAGAAAGGAAGTGGTATTTGCAAGGGGATAACGTTGTTTTTACCAGAAGTTGAGATAAGGGAAGATTTTCTGCCTTTGGGTTTGGGTAATAGTGACGTAATCTTAGGGATGCAATGGCTGGAGTCTTTGGGAGCTACGTATGTTAATTGGAAGTTACAAGTGATGAAATTCACTTGTGGGGGAAAATCYGTTACGTTAAAGGGTGATCCATCTCTGGGACGTTCGATGGTGTCGCTAAAAGCTTTCGGAAAGGTGATCAACCATGAAGGACAGGGTGTGTTGGTGGAATTGGGTACTTGTTCAGTATTTTCGGAGGAAATGACAGAACCAAATGTTGTTTTGGATCCACTACTAAGAAAATATGAATCAGTTACTAACAGGCCGCCGGGATTACCACCGGAGAGGGGTAGGGAGCATGGGATTATGTTAAAGGAAGTGACTAAAACGATTAATGTTCGGCCATACTATTACCTTCGTTATCAGAAAGATGAAATTGAGAAATTGGTAAAAGAGATGCTCGAGGCAGGAGTTATTCAACCGAGTATGGGTCCTTTCTCCAGTCCGGTATTGTTGTCAGATTTTGAAGCTTTCTGGGAGAATCTTGAGGCACTTCTTCARCAATTTCTTAGTTGTCACCTTGAGGACAAGGTGAATTTTTTGGGGGGGAGTATTGATAAACCTCCTTTGAGGTTCACTTATAGAAGAGGAAGTTAATTGAGTCTATTTAGTCTTTGCTGTAGACACGAATAAGAGGGAGGGGTAGATTGGTAATTCTGTTTTGCTTAAATAGGAAGCTGTTAGTCATAGTCAGTATTCTGTTTTCACTTTCTGGTGATTTCTGTTGAGAGCGTAAGCTCAGGGAGAGATGCCCAGACCTCTCGAAAGTCTGGGAAGCGTATCAATTATGTATCGATAAAGATTGGCCGACAATTTCAATCTTATTTGTTCCAAATAAGAAATTCTAGCTACTGTAATTCTGTTTCTATTTGTAATCGTTTACGAATTTAGCCAGTGGGTGCGTTTATGTTTACGATTTGGGTTAGGGTATATTTTCGGAATTGGCAGCATTAGGAATGCTTTTTGACTGGTTCGATTTTTCTGAGTCTGATCCCATGGTGGTTATTGACTAAACGCATTTCACGCCGGAGTTTTTAAGGGAAAAAAATCAAGAAAAGAATCAAAGATTTTTAGAGCTCTGATACCATAAAAGCTTTAGAGAAGTAGGAATAAAAGCTTTAGAGAAGTAGGAAGAATATTATTTTCTACTATATGTTGATGACAACATAAGGAACTATATATACAAGTAAAGATTAGGAGATAGACTACAACTACAGCTCCAAACAATATGGGAAAGCACTTATCTACAAACGTTTCCTTATTAGAGTCCATCTATAACTCTCTATTAATCCATATCTGGTTACTATTCTACACATTATTATACCAATTTCTCCTACAGTGGCGATATCATCTCTCATATTTCTGAAGAGAACTCTTGTATCCATTTCCAGTGAAAACTTATCACATCTAGTTATTGTCTTCCTGTACTTGAGGTTTTCCAATACTCTATTATGGATTGTGGAGAAGGAATGTTCTATAGGGGGCAATATATGTGAAAATGGGTCAACTTGGGTTATATTTTATTAATAACGGGCCAAATGGGTAAAATAAAAATGTTTAGCTGAAAAAGGAAGCAGGTCAAATGGGTCAAACAATTTAAAAGTCACACCAAGTATAGTCAAGTGCTTACAACCTCCTAAATTGCTTTTATTTGAAAAAAGTTGGATTAATAATAGTTGTTTAATCATATTATTATATTAGTTATTTATGAAATTAAAAAATGGACAATTAAATTGTTGGATGGTCAACCCAACCCCTGCTATTCTAAAAGCTTACCCATTTTCGCCTGTAATATATTTTGACCTGCCCACCCATTTAACCACCTGTATCAATTTAAACAAAATAGGTGCTTTTATACAATCTAGACGACACTTTTGTTTATGAAGTATAGGCCTATGCTTTAAACCAATTTAGATGTATTCCTTTTATTCTCTCCGGCACTGATTTTTAATTACCTCTTTAATTTTCTCAAAGGTTCCATATTGGAATATAACGGTTTGCATATATTCCCTTAGCTAGTTGAGTCAAAAATCATGAGATTTGGTGCCGTTTGTTTTTGTCATTCATGTCACAGTTTGATCACTTAGAAGCTAAAATTTTCAAGTCAGGGTCCACCTGACATATTTGGAAAAAAAACATCTAGGGAGCCACTGATGCTTCTTACTCTTATTCATATCAGAAAATATGTTCACCTTCACTGGGATTGCAATTTAGCAGACTGTTTTTGCTCTTACTTTTTTATCAAGCTTACCAATTATCTGTTCTGCAATACCAAGTCAGCATGTTTAAAAATATTATTATACCGTTATGTTTTCTTACTTCTGACAATTCACTTGCTGACAGTATCTTACAAAGTGGTGTATGTTTGATATCTTCCACTCTTTCTTAGTACTCTTTGCTTTTTCTTACTGTTGTTTGGAGCACCGCTTATCTATATTTAGCCAATATGCTTTCTATTTTTCCTTTATTTACAATTCAAAATTATGTTCACTTCTGTTAATAAATTACATATTAACACCAACTTTGATGGCCTTGTTTCTTTTTTAGGATGTAGTACAAACAACAGGCCGTAGGCTGAGCCAGTGGATATTCTTAGGTGGTGTTAAAGCTTTTGCTGACGGGTCCTTGGGGTCTAACAGTGCACTTTTTCATGAGGTAAGAATAATTCTAATTTGTTTCTCTGTAATCCCTCAGTGCCCTTGCTGATCCCGTTGGAATACTTGGACCATACTACTATAGATGGATTGAGGTGTTTGCACTCTACAACTATATACTTTGGGATGCTTGCATTGTAAAACTTTCAATGCATTCATGGTGTTTGTGATGCTTAGTTTTTGTGAGGTCTATGGTTATTCTTTCCACTATGGGAATACATTTTCAATGTTTTTTGAACTTGGCTTTCTAATTTATTATCAAGTCCATGTTATATAACAGTTCGTTCATATTTCCTGCAGCCATATGCTGATGAGCCTTGGAATGTTGGCCTCCAAGTTACAGACACCGAAAGTCTATCTAATATGACTGTCCAATCTGACAAATTTGGCCTCCAGGTACCTTTTTTATTTTATCCTTAGCTGTGTGCTTCTACCTGCATGTGTAACAACTTTTTAGTTAACAACAATTTCTTCATCAGGTTGCTATTCATGCTATTGGAGACAAGGCCAATGACTTGGTCTTGGATATGTACAAATCAGTTGTTTCAACAAATGGGAAGAGGGATCGGAGATTTCGGGTATATGTTTCTAAAATTATTATAATCGATAACCAATAATTGTCTGCACCCACCATTCTGTATAACCTATATACATCTAGCAGCACACTGGATGCACCGGTAATTGATTCAGGGTACCTATCCGTAGTGGGTGCAGTATGCGTACCACTACTCAGCCCGTCTTCTATTTCCTTTAAATTTTTACACGATGAACCAAACTAAGAGCCATGTACTAATGGTGGTCGTGATGATGATGATAATAATGATTGGTGAAATTAATGTGATCAAGACGATGACTAGTTTTTGTTAATGCATATGTTTTGTTATTTTTTTGTGATTACCAGTCCTGTATTCTTTTTCTTACAATAATTATACTATAACTAATTTGATAGACTATTATTATGGGTTTAAATACTTAAATGGTTCTCCCTTTCCAATTTATCTTTCATTTACTCTCTCTCTCTCTCTCTCTCTCATACACACATATACATATATGTGTGTGTGTGTGTATTAATCATATGTAACAATTAACATGCATACACTGATCTTAGGTTTGCATTTTCTAAATGTTGCACCCAGCATTGGATATTGCACCTGACAATCCTGTGCTCCCAATTTGTTGTGTGATGATGATAAGTTAGCATCTTTGTGTTATGAACCAGTAAATCCAGAACAGAAATTAGAATAAGGTCGTCGACCTAGCTTGGATTAAAAGCAACAAAGTAAAGAAAACGTCTAGCTATTTGAGATGCTAGTATCTCCCATACAACTCACTATTTTCTGCATGACTCCCACCCCTTGCAACCCCCTATTTATACTAAATATTTATTCTAAGAAATACCACAAATTACCCCTTCCTAACTATTCTAGAATAACACTAGGAATGGTCTTGGGCTTCTAGATGCATGCATGACACTTTGGTTTTGTTGTAATCAGTATTACACCGCTCACCAAGTATTATATCCTAGCTGAAATAACATTTTATGCCTGAAAGTAGATTAATCAAACCAAATAAACCAGTAAATCTCACGTAGGTAGGGTAATTTGTGGGGGGGGGGTATAGGATGTAGGCAAACCTTTCCTCTACCCCAAGCGGTAGAGAGGTTGCTTTTGTGAAGACCCGGATTGTAAAACAGAAAAAAGAAGGAACAGGAGAGCAAGTACACGTAAGAGCGTGTGCAATCATGCAACGGGTACATTTTAATAGACAAGGTATTGAAAATCGTAGTTGATACAAGGTTTTACTCAAATTAAGAATGCCTTGCACGTAGGGTTGAAAACTCCCCGAGTCATTGAGGTAAATTAATATTTTTGTTCGTGATGGCACTGCATCCCTCTGTCAGCAGTGAGCATACTGTTCCTTATTCCTTAATCCTTTTGCTAGATAGAGTTTTGTGTAGAACTTTGCATGAGCAGGCATTTACTTCAATGTGTCATGGAAAATACATCTACGTGATTCTGTTCAAACACCTCTAGGAATACAGAACCAAGAATCCCACTTATCTTGTTTAACTTATTCTATAGTTTTCATCCCCAGGGTAAGGAGTAGAATTTTTTAGCCTTTTCGTTCATTGTGACCACAACTCGTACCTTTTTTGCAGACTCTTGTATCTCTTTTACCATTGTTCATCAAGGGGTCTTCAAGTTGCTTTGTGTTTCTAGTTATCACAACCTTCACTTGCTCGTTTGGTTTCTTCTTAGATCATGTGCTCTATTGTATATGTAGTTTTCTAGCTGTCTATTTGAGCTTCTAAGTTAATTATGATTGCTTCTTGATTCTGTGATATAGTCCACGTCTGCTGATAAAATGTCGTCTCAGTCGGATTCGGTTTCTTGTCTTGTTGCTGTAGGAATAGAGGAGGCAGTTGCAGTGCTCTGCTCTGAGATTTTTGTTCCATCTCATTGTCACTTCACTTGCTTTTCACATTTCTTTTGGTTTTGATTTTTGCCTCTTTCTCTAAGGGTCTTTTGAGCTCCATTGTTAGAGATTGAGAGTCAACATAACATTATGGAAATAAGAATATTTAATATCACGACATAATAAACTGTACTTCCCCCATTCCGTCAAAACTGCACCAGTTCTATTTTTGAGGTTTTCCATGAAAATGGCAACATTTCCAAGCTATAATAACTATTTGACATTATGGACATCAAAAACAAACCTATGGGTATTGGCACAAGTCTTCACGATTCCTTTTATTTGTCTTTATGAAGGGTATTTAGATATTTGGTGAATAGTCCAACCATTTCCTTTAACTATGTGCCAAGTTAAATGTTGCAACTTTCATGGGATATGGTGAAGAGGGGGTTAAATTTTTTAGATATTATATGTATAAAAGCAGTTATAAGAGTTGTGGCTCACCATAGCTGTACTAGGCTATGGTTCCTTTAAAACAACGTTCTGTCAATATTTCGCATAGGGGGTAGAGGTACGGTGGCGAAAGAGCCATACCCCCATGCAATAATTTACTAGAACAGCATCGTTTTAAAGAACCAATGCCATGCATCACCATGGTAAGCCACAGCCATACCATCCCCAATTATACTACATCTTAAGGGTTATGATAGTGAGTACAAAACTACAAATCCAATATTGGTTCACTTTAATGTGCATGTCTTGTTGATAATAGATACTTGTAGAATGGAGTACTTTTGTGCAAGTAATAGTGGTGTCATTCATAAATGTTGTCATGAATTGATTAGCCCTTTTTTGCAGATTGAACATGCTCAACATTTGACTCATGGAAGTGTAGCCAAATTTAGCGAACAGGGGATTATTGCTTCAGTGCAGGTAATTAAAGTACATGACTTATTGTATGGCCCAGTATGTTCTTAAAGTAGTCATCATATCAATCTGCTGCTTGGAACTATTGGTCTATGCAGCTCAGGACTGTCAAGTATACTGCTGTGGAACTTAGAAACCAGCCAAAGAGACTATCAATTACCAAGGAAAATATGATAAATGATATGGTCTAGGCTAGAGAAAAGAGTAATGAATAAATAATATAAACTACTACTGACACCCCTCAATTGGAACATGTGTATTGAACATTCCATCTTGTTAGTGGTACGGGTAATTCTAGCCATCCGAGAAGTCCTGATCAAAATATCTGCAAGTAGCAAAGCAGAACAAACAAAAGTAGACTCAATAGATGTAGGATCTCAAGAAGTGCAACTAGTTTCTCGCACCTGCATGAGGTGACAATCAACCTCTTTATGATTTGTACATTCATGAAAAAATTGGTTCCTGGAGATTTGCATAGCTGTATCTTTGTGATGAGACAAGTCCAGGAAACCGATCATAGAATGAAGCAACTCATAAACTAAGTGCTTCAACTTACAAATTGCATTGCACATGCCTTATTGTGGCTCGACCCTAGAAAAAAAATATAGCAAGAAAGAGTGTTATGCGAAGAGGCTAGAATCCCTCTTGGCTGGACACAATATCTAGCAATCAACCTCTGACTATATGAACAACCAACTTGACTAATATTGGAGCACCTTGTAACACAATATCAACTATGACAGTTCAACTACTCAACCAAACCTTGATCATGGGGTAGTTTTCAATCATCATTGGTACTTAAGATTTAGAATCATTGGAGAATAAGCACCGCAATTTTTTAACAAGCCAATAGTTGATGGGACATGGGAACATATTCTCTCTGATTAAAAAAATACCCTTGCAGGACTAAGAACTGTTGTTCTGTGTTCAAGTACCAGCAGAAAAAGGTGTCTCTAGTAGTTGTATGTCAAGTTGAATGATTGAAGAAGTGCTTTGGTGATTTTCTTGTTACCCCTCCAAAACATATTTGAATAATGTCGGGAAAAATTTAAATGAAAATCTCGGTTTTGAGTCCTCCAAGGGTTGGTATGCCGAACTTCCTTAAAGGAGAGTAGAGTCCCATTATCTCACCATAACCAATTTTAATAAGATCGGTTAATCTGATTGTGATCCTCCACCGTAGTACCTATATTGCTTGTGTTTGGAATAGAGAATTAGAATGACGATGGAGTGTCTTTGCTATTTCGAGCAAGGTTAGAGAGAGTGTGAGGTGGATACAATGAAAGCACTAGTGTGATTGGGACAATTGCAGAAAAATGGTTACGTGGAGCCAATTTGATGGCTTAGGTCTTAACTTTCTGGTCACTAAGAAATAATGAGGGTAGAATGTGGGGATAAGAGAAATCTCCCAAAAATGATTTGTTATACCATGGATGGGAATTGTAGCTTCACAACCATAAACCTAAGGTGAACCTAGATTGTTTGGCCCTAGTATATGGTTCTTGTCTTGATGGAGGATTTCTTCATGTACCGTAGGTGTATGGTTACCCTGCATGGCTCAACATAGGGCTAGAGTGTAGGCCTTGTTGAATACCTTCCACATGTCACATGTCTCTTTCTTTTTGGCAAACCATAATTTTGTATTGATTATAATAAACACTTGTTAACTACCTGATACCAATCAAATTATCATCTGATATCATCCTCAAAAAAAGTTAAATCAGAACTATTCCTTCATGGTCGTGGCGTGGTTTTGGCTGTCCCACTCTTGGAAGTTAATCACCTAGGGATATCTCCAGATGTGTCATATACGAGAAAACAGGAGTGAGGCAGGGTACAAAGTTCTCAAAACATGCTAACATGGCATTCAACCTCAGGCCGGAATGTGATAATGATTGGTTGCATCCGGCTTGAGCAAATGACACCGCCTACAGGATTTGGAGGACAGATGAAAAGACGGTTACCAAATTAGGCTTATGGTCACTTTCCATGGATTTATTTATTTGAATAATTCCTTTTTTGGCCATTTGCATCTAATTTATACTCTTATCAAGAATGGCAACATGAATCTATTCAACAACTGGCTCATGTTGCCTTTCTAGATGTGTTATATCTAATGCTACTTACAATTCAATGTTCATTTGTCCTCCATTTGCGACTGTTGACCCTGTTGTAAATTAAATACTCTGCTTCTGCCTTCACATGTACTGGAAAGTTGATTATCTTATGTAAAATTAAGAATAATAGGGTACTCTATTTCTGACGTCAAGGTGCACATATTTTTTCATGTTGAAGGTGGATGCATAATGTAAATTGAAATCAGTGGTTTAAAACCCTATCCGATGTTGCTTTATGCATATTTGTTCAATCTTCCTTTGCACCTCATGATCATATTTTTCATTGTTGCTTCTCAATGTTGGATCCCAATTATTGGCAGCCAGATCATTTGCTGGACGATGCCGACTCTGCAGTTAAAAAAATTGGGTTAGAGAGGGCGCAGAAAGGATCTTATTTATTCCAGTCACTCCTTGCTAGCAATACACCTGTTGCATTTGGTTCTGATTGGCCTGTGAGAACTCTTTTGAAAGCTCGCTTTTTAGGTCCATAGAATCCATGGATCACTAACTTTGGTGGTCACTATAATCACTTTTTACTGATGGCAAAATTTCAGGTAGCAGATATTAATCCTCTGCATAGCATAAAGACAGCAATAAAAAGGATACCTCCTGGTTGGGATAAAGCTTGGAATTCAGGAGAGTGCATGAAGCTGACTGATGCCTTAAACGCGTAAGTGAACATAAAATAATATTTGATTATGCTTTTTCTCACTCTTTTAAATGCTTGGACATCTGCCATCCTTAATCTATTAATTCCAAGTGCCTACTCGCCTAGAAACTTGCTGTTTTTATAATTCAAATATCGTATTGCGTGATTTGTCATGTGGGGCAAATGTGCAATTAAAGAGGAACACATATAAAAGATATATTGTAGTATTAGAAGTGAGGCATTAGTTAACACATGATGTTCCCTTATCTTTCAGGTGATATTAGATCCACGAAAATTAGGAAAAGAAGTCAGTTTTTGGATGCTGTGGCATCATTTGCAGCCTTTATTACCCTATACTGCATAATTTAGGTTCTCATCTGTACCCAAAAAAACGAGGCCACGTTTGACTTTAAAGTATCAAATGAGGGGTCCTTTGGTTAAATGCCAAGAAAGCATTTTGATCTTTAAGGAAAATTGATAGCTAAAGTAGAACATAGACAAGAAGTTCTCCAACAAATAATTCAAAGCTTTAAAAAGTGTAAGAAAAAAAAACCTGTTTTTATTGGATTAGAGAAGTGTTCATTTGAATTTTCAAAATAAAAAAGACGGATTTTATTATGGGATGGAGGGGGTAACATGCGTGTTAAGTTGTTCCAAGTGCTTGATGTTGGACTGCCACACAGCCAACATGGTCTTGTGCCTTTTACCGGTATTCCCAATCATCTTTTTTAGTCAATGGGGCATTGGACTATAGATCTCTTATGCATTTCCTTGAAAGCTCGAATCCTTTGATGATGTTGAAGTTCCTTTGGTTTTCCAGTGTGATCATCTACTACAAATTGTTAACCCCCTATAACTTGATCTTCAATGAACTTGATATTTGTATTATTGTTTGCATTTCTTCAGTGAGTTGGAAATGTTTTTGGAACCTGTTTCTCTTCTTGATGCAAGTACTAACAGAAAAAATTGTTTTTTCCACACACAAAATAATACTTAACGTTTCACATATGAAACAATACTGTATAAACACTGCATTCACGCTCACACATGAAAACTGGTTTGTAAGTTTGTATGATTTACTGATTAGCATCTCTCTCTCTATATATATAGATATAGATATAGATATAGATATAGATATATCTTTCTTATGTGCCGTGAACTTTTCTACCAAGTCTTGATGTGCAGAGATGGGAATTTGGTCCGGGCCTGACATAACAAACTAGACCATAAAGACCGGTTCATGGTGTCTTCAGACTAGACCAGGCTGGACGGCCAGTCTTTTTTTGGACCAATTCTTTTAGTAAGACTAGATAAATACCCATCTTTTTTCAAACCAGATAAAGAATGTAGACAAACTGCATCGAGTGTCATCACATATGACCACTTGACCAGGTATTGTGGTGGCCGGTGACGATAGGTAGAGGTTCCACCCTCCATAACTGGATTTTTGTTAGTCCAAGAATGATCAGAAAAGACGATCTTTTTAAATTAGAAACATAGAGAAATCCTAAGGTGTTATTACCTGCTATTGAAATATAAAGTCTTGAATAAGGGTTTTTGAAGATTATGTCTAGTTTTGATGATGAATGGGAAATGGTGAATGTATTGCACGAAAACACCATCAAACAACCGAAACTTACCATTTTCAGACCGGCCCAATCTACAACTCTATTCACATGATTGAAACAAGAAAAAAGGTCTTCCTTTTGAGATATTACATTCTAGTGTTGGTTTTGCAGTTTACTGGTCCTCCTACAATAATTCAGATTACTGGTCTTCTTTTTCGGTTATTTGCTTATGTTTCCAAGAGTTCTCCCATTTTCACAGGCACACTATTTCAGCGGCTTGTGCATGCTTTCTTGACGATGATATAGGCTCGTTATCCGTGGGCAAAATGGGCGATTTTGTCATTTTGACTGCTCATACATGGGACGACTTCATAACACAAGGAACCTCTTCGGTTGCAGCCACGTACGTTGGTGGCTTGCAGGCTTATCCTTGAGATCAATTTTACCATCCGAGAAGAAATGCCGTTTTAAGTACACGACTGCAAAAGGAGATTTCTATGCATATCTGGTGATGGTCTTTGGAACACGCTGGAGAGCGACCGATGCAGCCATAACTACTGAGGTAAATATCTAAATCTCACGTGTATCTATAAAGGATCATTTGGTTCCTCCCTTTATGATGTGTTTTATTTGTTAATGTGGTATGATGTATGTGGCTGATATTAGATTATGTGATGTTTACGTATGCATACAGTTATATATATGTATGTATATATATATATATATAGAGAGAGAGAGAGAGAGAGAGAGAGAGAGAGAGAAACTAGGGATCGTGTGAGAATAATAATTATGGTAAGAATGATGAGAACAATAACGAGTCTTTGGATGAGTTTGATTTTCTTATGCCACTTCATCTACCTTCAGCGACCGCTATTTTCACACTTAGTTGGGAAAAGTCTAAAAAAATCCAATGAACTATCTGATTTTGAATAATTAAGTCCTTAAACTATTTTTTTTATTGATAAAACCTTTAAACTTTCTAAAATCTGTTAAATACATCTTTGTAACTTGTAAAACAAGATAATGCGATAAAAATTTGGAAAAAGTAATCTGTAAATTTTGTCGTAATTGTATTCTTGAACAAAAGGATATGTACAATTCCTCTCACAGATAACAAAATGAAATGAATCAATTAAATAGAGAAAAATCATAAAATGTCCAACTAATTCTGAAACATACAAAAGCTATGCTAAAGTAAATTAATACATACAAAAATTATATTCATCCCCTCATGAAATATACCAAAAAGATGCCCATCTTTCCACAAAATATACCAAAAGATGCACATCCATTCACAAAATATACTAGAAATATGCCTATCCCTTTAAAAAATATATCACAAAAACGCTCATTCGTTCATAAAACATACCAAAAAAATGCCCGTACTTTCACAAAGTATACCAAAAAAATGCCCAAAGGATATGTTCATCCACTAAGAGGAATACATCAAAAGTTATGTCGTTTGCAATAACAAAGTGATAATTAATCTAAAGTAAGAGTCTCATTAACTTCTGGTTGAGATATAATTGTTTGACTTTCATGTACACCATCAACATCACCATCACCACTAGTATCCGGGTCTTCTTGAACTTCATGATCAAATTGGTCCTCCAAACGTGAAATTGAATGTAGAAGGGTGTCATTTGGCCATGGTAGCTGTACCACACCTGATGATGTCTTTAATAAATACAAAGTGTAAGTAATAGTTTAGTATAAATAGATTTCATTTGAATACGAATAATAAATAATGACTTACCTTAATCATTTTTTTCCGGCGCTTGAATGATAACAAAAACCCGCATATGCATATGTTGGTATCCTCCCCCTTCGGGTCCCTCCTCCACCTCTATTGCCTCTTCTGCCTTTAGAGCTTCTTCTTGTTGTAATCGACTTTAAAATGTTCAGTCTCGACCTACCTTTTGGTTTAACAGGTTTATGTTGGGTTACAGGGTCTCAAGTAGTGATGGCCAAAATCCGGTCCCGGGCCGAAACAGTGTCGGTCGTAACTGGTCCTGGTCCTGGTCCCGGTCCCGGTCCCGTCGAGTATACTTAGGCCCGGTTAAGGGGTTTTATAACCGGTTATGGATAACCGATTCCTGTCCCGGTCCCTACCCAATTTTTTTTAATTTTTAAATTTGTTTCTAAATATTTTTAATGATAGATTTTTTGAATACATTATAAGATTTGTAATTGGGTCACTTAAATACACTTTAAAAATGTGTTTTATTATAATTAAAATTACATTCAAATATTCAATTATTTGAAAATACACTTATTCATCATCGGTATCCCATGTTGGATTGATTTGAAGAGTTTCGGTCTCTTGAATTCTTCTAATAGTCTCTTGGTCATCAATGTCATCAATGTCGAGTTCCTTATCATCGTCATATTGTGAGTAAGTGCCGTCAGTATCGGTAGTTGGCGTTGTGCTTAGTCCCATGACGATTTTATTTTCTTCTAAATTTTCTTCCATCTCTTGAATCTCAATGACACACACAGATACATATGGTTTAGAAGGCCAAAAAGACAAAAAAAAGGATCAAAAAGAGGTCCCAACGGTCATAAACGACTATTTTTTTTTAAAACGGCTAGTTTTTAAAAAACTGGGCCGGGTGTGATACCTGAGGTAATTAATACGTGATTATTTGTTATATGGTTACGTAAAAACATGATGAATTGTTATATTTGATTATGTGAAAATGTGTATTTTTTATGCATAAGAGATATATACACATAATGTGAATGCATGCATGAGGTTGTATATATGTAAGTATAATCATATACATGAATTAGTATGCATCCATGGGTTTTGTTTATGGGATAAACCTTCATGTGCATGTTGTCTCCTTTCCATAATTATAAAGGGTATAAATATGTGAAGAGGTTTACAAGTAAATCTCTTTGCCATTTTGAAACCTGAGAAAGAATTGAGAGAGAGAGAAGCCTGTTCGGATTGCTTGTTCTGATTTGGAAACTGAAGTTGAAAAGTAAGTAATCTTGTTTTCAAAGATTGCATAAGATGAGTGGTTTTTACATTGTGAAACATATGAATTTCATCTTTATTAGATTAAATTCTGTTTTGAATCTTGAAAATACATGTTGACTGGATTTTGGTTTAATATCGGACATTGTGTTGTCCAGATTGGGGATATCCGGTCATAGTATTGACCGGATTGGGTGTTAGAAAGATTTTTGAATTGTGAATCCGGTCATGGTTTTGACCGGAGAAGTAGGAATACGGTCATAGTGCCGTCCGGGCTTGTCTTAATCCGGCTGAAGTGTTGTCCGGATATGACTTAGTTCGGTTGTGGGGTTGTCCGGATTGGAGTTATACGGTCATAGTGTTGACCGGAGTAGAGCAAGTCAGGTCGAGTATTAACCGGATTAAAGTTTTTGCTTTGAATTTATTTAAAAGCTTGACCGGATTTAATGTGTTTGAATTATAATGATATTGTTGTCCGGATGAGTAATCTGGCCAAGGTTTGACCGGACTTTAGAGTTGACCGGATTTGAAATCTGGCTGGTATATTTTTGGGTGATCGGATAAGTTATAAATCATTCTTTTAAAATTGATTTATGTTAATAACATTTTTTTTTCTAAAGATGATAATGGAAGAAAGAATACAATGTCTGATTGGAAATTGTTTCTGGTTAAAACTATAGATGATATTCCATCTGGACATTTGTGACTTCAGTCTATACTGATTGGAATTAATCTGTAAATTTTGATGAGGAAATAAAGGTGACATATCAAGGAGATATGTACCTTTGGATATAAGGATGACATTTGTATGTGTGTGTTTAATGATATAACTCTTACTATTATATCCTTTAAGTGTACGATGGTTTTGAGTCCTTATTTCTTTGTGACTTAGAGATTCAGGATCATGGTTCTTATTGTAGTGAAGATGTTATTGAGGAATAATTGGCTTTTGGCCAGAGACTTTGAATAAACATTGTTTCTGATAAAAAGGTTTAAGAGATGTGTTATGTGAAACCTAAAAGGTTCTAGCCTTTTTGGCTTGATATGTTATTTTATAAAGTCAAGTGATTGGATTTGGGAATTGGAAAGGTACTGATAAATATGGATTACATGATTATGTATTTGTTTACGTGAAAAGTTGATTTTAAAAAAAGTTTTGGTGATCTTCACCCTGCAATTACATGTAATAAGGGATCTCACTACATCTTTTGGTCTAACTCTCATTTTGTATTTTTAAATATGTATTGCAGGAACTGCTGATGGTAAGTGAAATGAGAAAATGTGATATTTTCTTATATACATATCTATGTGAAGATCAGTTATGATGAACCTAGTTTTGGTAGATAATGTTGATAAGTACAAGAACTTGTATTTGGAATTTTTGGGCTATGTATTTTTGTACGATAATTTTTTGTACTTTGGGACCTAAGGTGGTATAATACATGTATATTTTTTTTTGTGAATGAAAGTATGTGTTACATGCAATGTATGATGCGGGGTGTTACACCGGGCCCGGCCGAGCCCATAATCGGTCCCGGTCCCGGTCCCGGTCCCGGTCCCGGTCCCTGTCGGTCCGGTCCCTCAAATCGCTCAAAATATGTAACTGGTCTTGGTCGGCGGTCCTATAACCGGTCCTTACCGGTCCCGGGCCGGGCATGTTTGGCCATCACTAGTCTCAAGCACAACGGAAAATAAATCTATTACCCTCCAAAGACCCATGCGAACCGGAATAAATCGGGTGTTTCGAAATTATACTTCACAATTAAAGAGACTTTGAATCTAAGCAACAAACAGCCTCCACAATATCCACGTGAACAATCTGAATTTTTTGTCTTTCGTGATGCTAATCACAGTTTCAAAACTTAGAAAGAAAATGGAGCATATGTTGTAGGTGATTTTAGAGAGAAAATTTCGAGAGCAAGAATTGCATAAAATGTAATACATTTTATAGTTATGAGATATATGACCTAAAATCACCATCATCCCTACACCTTACTTGAGTGTAAGACTTTCCAAACACCATCCCTCTCCTTTTAAGACCATCCCTTGCCAACCTACATTATGTCCAACATAAAATAATACCTGATTTTTATTATCATATTAAATCAATACAAATAAGATATAATAATTAAACATTTTAATTATTTAAACTCCTTATTTAGATATGTTAAAAGTGTGAGACCCAATGGATTCTTGACATGTTAGTAATAAATATCAATCTCGTATTTATATTTATAAACGATGAGCGTTATCTAGCAATACATAATTGCCACCCAAATAACGAGAATATGTGATACAATAAATTATCGGTTTGTACTCAATTATAGTTTACGCCATTTTATAATTTTGTCCTTGATGTCCAAATTGAACATGAGACATTGAATGTGTCATTCTTGTTATGTCCAATCTCTATTTTCTTGATTCCCTCATATACTGATAAAACAAATCATTATATCTCATATCAATTATCTAAGTATGCATGCATTTCCTTAGTATATATTTATCAACAGGCCCAGAAACATCACTCCTGTCATAAAGGAGAGACAAATTTTATCTCGATACATGCTAGTCTTTCCATGTGATATATAAAATACCCAACAATTATTCTGTCACCCAGTTATAGAATGATTAGAATAAATGTCAAAATATGTCACTCACACACAACAAACTCCATGTTCTCAAGTCAAAGAGTTACATGTACATTGACCACATGAGAAACATTTATGACACTTACATGACATACAGTGCAGTGTTCTCATAGCGAGCCACGTCCGGTACACAAAATCTCCATCTTGTACCCATATGAAGATTCAATATCGCTATATGAATCCTTATATATGTTCGTTATTATCATATTACTTAAACCCGAAATAATATTTAACTAGGGACATTTAGAAACATTATTCTAAAGTTATTTATAATGAATAATTAAAACACATAATATATATATATATATATATATATATATATATAAACATAATAAAATGGGCAATCCCTTATTTATTAATTAATTTCATGAAACAAAATTCAAAATTACAATTATCATATGATTGGTTTTTGGGCATTCACTAACAATCTCCCACTTGTACTAAAGCCAATCATCCATGCATCGTATACCTATGGATCTACAGTAGCCTTCATGCTTATGTTGTGTTAATGACTTGGTTAGTGGATCAACAACATTATTTTCAGTTGACACTCTGCTTATACTAACATCGCCTCTTTCATAATCTCTCTAATTAGATGATATCTTCTAAGAATATGTTTGGATCTTGGTGAGATCTAGTTTCCTTGGCTTGTGCTATTGCTCCATTGTTGTCGCATAACAACTCTATAGGACTATCACTACTATGAACAACTCCAAGTTCAGAAATAAATTTCTTAATCCAAACGACTTCCTTAGTTGCATCTGATGCTACGATGTACTCAGCTTCTGTTGTAAAATCAGCTATTATTGCTTGCTTGGAACTCTTTCAGCTCACAACACCAGCATTGAAGGCGTTACACAGAAAACCCGACTGCGGTCGAAAATCATTTTTATCGGTTTGGAAGTTTGCATCAGTGTAACCCTTTACACTCAACTCTTCTTCACCGCCATATACCAAGAATGGATCCTTGTTCTTCTCAAGTAATTTAGGATATTCTTGACGACAATCCAGTGATCATCATCTGGATTAGATTGATATCTACTCGTCATGCTCAAAGCGTACGATACATCAGGTCAAGTACATATCATGACATACATGATAGATGCAATTGCCGAAGCATATGGAATCTTACTTATTCTTTCACTCTCTTGAGATTGTAGTTGGGTACTGTGTCTTAGAAAGTGATATGCCATAAGACATAGGTAAGAACCCTTTCTTGCTATCAGACATGTTGAACCTTTTCAACACTTCGTCTATATATGTACTCTGTCTTAAGCCAAGTAATTTTCGTGATCTATCTCTATAGATCCGAATGCCTAACACATCGACAGCTTCACCCAAGTCTTTCATTGATTTTTTTCCTAATCAAGCCTTTACAGATTCAAGTGTCGGAATATCATTTCCAATGAGTAGTATGTCATCTACGTACAATAAAAGAAATGATACGGTGCTTCCACTAACCTTTTTGTAGACGCAAGGTTCATCCTCATTTTTTGAGAAACGAAACTCTTTGATTGCTTCATCAAAGTGATGATTCCAACTCCTTGATGCTTGCTTCAATTCATAAATAGAACGTTGCTACTTGCATACCTTATGAGATTTTTCAGGAGTGACAACACTTTCGGGTTGTATCATATATATATATATATATATATATATATATATCCTCAAGTAACTTTCCATTAAGGAAAGTTGTTTTGACATCAATTTGCCAAATCTCCTAATCGTGATGCTGCAATGGCTAGTGAAATTCTAATAAACTTAATCATTGCGACTGGAGAAAAAGTTTCATCATAATCAAGACCTTGAATTTGTTTGAAACCTTTTGCAACCAATCGTGCCTTATAGCTAATCACATTACCATCCATGTTGGTCTTTTACTTGAAAATCCATTTGCACCCTATAGGCCGTACCTCATTGGGTGGCTCAACTAAGTTTCAAACTTGGTTTTCATACATGGAGTCTATTTATATACTCATAGCATTGAGCCATTTCTCGGAGTCAGTGCTTGCCATAACATCTTGGTAACTAGTGGGATTATCATCCATGAGCATCACATCCCCGTCATGAGTGATGAGAAATCCATATCTCTCAGGCTCATTACCTTAATAACCAAATATACGGGCACTTTGTGCTACAACATTAGATTGTCGTTCACAACACTTTGTGGATCCACAACTACTTGTGGTGTCTGTGTTGGTTCCATCTGTGTTGACATATTTTTATCTTGAACAATTTCAAGTTCTACATTCCTCCCAGTAATACCTTTGGAAATAAATTCCCTTTCCAAAAAAACACTAGCAACCGCCTAACAATCAATGTATTGTCGTGAGGATGATAGAAGTAGTATCCCATAGTTTCTTTAGGATATCCTACAAATATGAATTTATTAGATTTTGGCTCTAATTTGGTTGTGATTAGACGGTGTACGTAAACCTTACAACCCCAAATCTTCATAAAAGATAATTTGGAACTCTTCCCACTCCATATCTATAACACCCCAAGATCCATATATGAATCACTCAAAAGTTCATCTAATTTGGTTCCAACAAATACAAGAAGCTATATTACAAAAATAACATTCTTGTGCATAACTTGCATATAAACAAGTACGCTAAACTCAACAGATAATAAGCTCTTCTTCATGAACCATGAAAGCATAAAAGGAAAATTCACATTTCCCCTTTCCCTTATCCCTTGGTATTAACTGACCTGCAATGCACATTTTTGAAACACAAGATGATGGTTAGACCTTGAGGTCTAGTGAGAATTCCCTTTTTATGCAATTACAATGTGAAATCACCAAAGTCTGTTATAGGATTATATTTGCAAATATACAAATATATAAAATTTTGATGAAATATAACGGAAATATCGAGTTCAAATATGAATTCATGAATCTTCCTTGCCGTGTATAGAGTGTGACCACTCAGCTCCTCGCATCACTCATTGCGAGATCACCCAGAGCTTCTCTGGTCCTTAAGGACCAGAGCTCATCTGGTCCATCAACCAGAGCAAAGCCAAATTAAAACAAGACCACTAAAGGCTAATCTTGAAATCTGGGTCAACTCGAGGCAACATTAGCACATGATATGACCAACCAGAGCTTCTGGTAATCGACAAAAAGGGTAAAAGGAATGAAGGCAAGCCAACCAGAGCCCCTCTAGACGACCAGAGCCTCTGGTCTTACCAGCCAGAGCTTCTGGTCTCAAACTTTTGAAATCAACTAAGGATGTATGACCAACCAGAGGCCCTTTGGACGACCAGAACCTCTGGTCCGTCTTAACTAAAGCTTGTGAAAAATAAGGAGTTATATTTGAAAATAAATAAATTCTAATCATAACCAGAGGCCCTCTGGTTAAACATGGAAGATAAGTAGAGCCTCTCTAGTCCTCTACCAAGGTTAGAAAATATCAAGTTAAAAAGGTTTTAACTATAAAAATTATACTAGCGATTATGCGTTTAGATAAAAAGCTCAGATACAAAGCTTGAATACAAAGCTTGGACTTGTCATTAAATTCAAAGATACAGAGCCTCTGTATAGCACATACAAAGCCTTTTGGGTCAAAATATGAAAACATTTGAAAAACTTGGATTTTCCTTCACAGCTAGAGGCCTTCTGGTCATGATAACCAACCAGAGCCCTTCTGGTTCCTCATCAAAACTTTACTTTATTGAAATAATTCGAAGTATAACATCCAGATCAACCCAAAAACATTATTAACTCAAAACACGCCCAATGAAGGCCTATCTGGTTATAAACAATTTTCCTCCTCATCATAACAACATTGTTATCATATCAATAAAAGCAACAATCCTAAGTCCTTACATCACATAGAGGTGATAACTCAAGATCATTGCATCTCATGGATGCAATAACAAAATATATGATCAAAACTCAGGTTTCACAATTGGCACCCTTATCCAAAGATACACCTCTCCTTGATATGTCACCCTTATTCCATGGTACACCTCTCCTTGATATGCCACCCTTATCCCGTGGTACACTTCTCTTTGATATGCCACCCTTATTTCCTCATAAATATGACCATAACCAAATCTATCATTTTTGCCAAGAATGGCATCAAAACAGTTTCATAATAGAAACTTCATATTAAGAACTTTTACAATTCTAAACCCAGTTTCATTATCAACTCAAAATAGCTTCAAGAACAGTTTTTCTTTATCCACATAGAAACCAAATAGTTCGATATTTCAAATAGCAAATATAGAAAGTTGATAACATAAATGTGATTCCCAAAATCATACAAACATGATTAAGATCTTCAAGAAATAAGATGAAGAGAGAGTAGATCACCAAAAGTCTCTTGATTGATTGAGAGAGAAATTACAAGGCTAATTTCAGATTACAATTGCTAATAACTTGCTTAATGACAATTACAAAGGAAATTACTATTTATACTAAGCAAGGAATAAAAGTACACTATTACAAAACATGTAAAATATGGAGAACTTGAATACAACAATAACACGCATACTCGAACCCAACATTCTCCCCCTTTGGATTCAAGTTCAGACTCTTGAAAATTTTGTCTTTCTAAGTCTAAGAATTTTCTCTAACCTCCTTAGAGCGTTCCTGTACTGAATCTTCTCCTCGAGTAGATTTATGGCATTGATCAACATATATCTTTCTTTAGAACTCATTCTCTCTGACTCTGCAGCTCTGTTGTTTTTCACCCTTTGCAAGTCAAGCGCCCGTCTTACCAGCCTTATTGTACCATCTGAATACTTGTTCAACTCGCTGAATCTCATAAATTTCTTCACTTGAAGCTGAGCAAAGTATATGACTCCGAACTCTGGCTTTTCAAGAATCATGTAGACTAGATAAGCATCAATATCTTCTAAGTATTGATTAGGTCTTTTCAGGTTGATGATTCTTTGTAGAGGTGAACGCGGGTTGGGTTGGGCGGTTTACAACAATTTTACAACCCAACCCAATTATGGCGGTTTGGAAAATCTCAACCCAACCCAACCCATTCAAAAGTATAACCCAACCCAACCCAACCCTTGCGGGTTGAGGCGGGTTGGGTTGGGTTGGCGGGTTAGTAATTACATAATTTGACGAATGAAATAATTCATAAAACTTATGTTTATAGACCATACTATAAAGCGTCCTATCTAAAAACGTAACAATAGGTTTATAGAACGTTTTTGGACGTTTCAACAAGTGTTTTAGAATGATCTTTAAATAAAACGTCGTATTAGTTATTTTATGGAAACATTTTGAGAAGTGTCCCGTAAACTCATCTATTTATAGGACACCTATGCTCATATGGCACTTTTTCAAGTCGTGTTGTATAAAATAACTAATACGACGTGCTCATATCAATTTGTTGTTTTCTACAAAACAAATCAATAATTTTCCTTATTAATTAGATTCTTTGTCATCATTCTTTGGTCGTGAATCTCTTTTGGTAACCTATACGTTAGTTAAAATGGAACAAAATATAATATCAACAAAAATTATATAAAATTATACATTATTAATATATATATATATATATACATAATATATATATATATAATTTTATAAAAATTATATATTAGCGGCGGGTTGACGGGTTGGGCGGGTTGAGCTAGGCTCAACCCAATTTCAACCTTCCTAATTGGCGGGTTAGCGGTTTGGCGGGTGGACGGTTTGGCGGGTAGACGGGTTGGGTTTAATTGGGTTGTTAGCGGGTTGGGTTGGGCGGGTTTCGCGGGTTGACGGTTTTTTGTTCACCCCTAATTCTTTGGTTGTCTTCAAGACCCATCTGAACATCTATAACCATAGCCAGCTTTACATGACACCGCATATATCTTTTAATAGCATCAAGAGCAACCAAAGCTCCCTCTTTCCTGTTAGTCATGTTTCTGATCTCAAAGTACATATACTCTAAATCTTCCAAATATAAGCTTGAGAAATCAGCTTCACTAAATCTCCAGATTTGTCCATCTTGTCTAGTCACAGTGAAGACCGGATACCAGATTCTCAGAAGTCTTTGAGCATCAATCTGTTTGATTGTGACAACCCGATGTTTGGTACGAACTTCACTAATAGGCAGGCGCTTAGCTCTCAAAAAGTGTTTGTACTCTATACGATAATCTTTGGTTTCCCGGTGGATACCAAGGATTTTATCACCGCTTAGAGCCTTACGGTGACGGAGAAAAATTCCAAAGTAGATGTCTTCCAAGTACGGCTCTCGGATCCTTTCTCTATCATATCCTGGAAAATTCGCTCGAATGTGAAATGGTACATAATTCAAGCATTTCAGGCATTTCTTAATGAATAGCTAGATTCTTTGTGAAAATTTCTGTAGGATCAACAGGTTCTCTAGGAGCAGAGATGTCTGATACACCAGTTACATCTGCAGTGGAGGATTCTGGAATAGTCTGACGGTGATCTTGAATAGGAAAAACTAGATCTTCATCATTTATGTCGTCTTCAAAGTCAAAGTAAAGCCAAGTTGACTCATCAATATTATCAATGTCCTCTCCAAAATCTTGCTCTCCACCCAGCAAGTAGAAAATACAACATTGAAACCTACATTGGCAGACAAGTCCAATAACAACCTTGTCCCTACTGTAGAGTCCGCTGGCTTTTCAACCATTGGCTCGATCATAGGACTTGTCTCCATTTCTTCTTCATCTTCTATAATAATAGCCTCAATTATTCTTTCCCGAACAACTCCGGGGCAGAAGCTTCAGCAATCACATCTTGATAGCTGGCTCACTTTCAACCCTTGCAGCTTGTTCAGACGTCTCAGCCACTCTCTGTCTCTTCCTTTCCCTCTCATGATGATCTGGATCATCCGGATCATCATGCCTTCTTTTATGAGAGGTGGCCTGAGATCTGCACGTCTCTTCTAAAGTAGACACCCGTTTAACAAGGGCATCCATTGAACTTTTAAGATATTGGGTTTTGGATGTGATTAACTTGCTAACTTTTGTGAAGCTAGAAGTAACCACATCTTGAAAGGCCAAAAACTCTAAGGCTCTAACGAAAGGGTTAACATCCAATTGTTGTCTTAAGAGCCCAACCAAGTCTGCATCTTCAGCGTCAGGATTTTGAGATGCCATCAATTTTGTGTACAACAGCGATTTAAGTTCATCCACCATTTGCTCTTGTATCGATGGCTCAGGTACAGGCGGTGGTGATGGCGCAGACGGTTGCTCTTCCATGACTTGTTCTTCCCCCTTCAGAAGTTTTTTCAGACTTGCGATATGTGCATCCATATTTTCTTGAACAGCCTTTAGGGCGCCGTCCAAATACTCCCATGACACAAAGTCTGGTAAGCTAACACCTGGATCACTTAGATTACCAGTTGAAACAACAGTTGAATAAACTGTTGTGCCTACGTTCAATGTTGGCATGATGGTAGCATTGGTAGGACTTCTGACCTGTCTTTGTGAAATGTCAAATGACACCACTCTGGTTGTTCCAACAAGTTCACTAAGAACTGTACTTGGAGCAACAGATGCTCTAGACTCGTGTGTACCTATGTGTATCGGTGCTAGACTCGAGGTGCACAAAATCGATGTCGTAGGCTGGGGCAGCGGCCTACTGCTATATCCCCGTGTTCAATTGAAACAACTGGTTGTTGAGAACCAATTGAGTGGATGGGTGGGGTGTGCATTTGCATAGCTGGGCTAGCTATGTCTTGTTCAATACCAACATTCAATGAATGAATGTCAGTAGTAGATGTGGGTGCCCGACTATGTGTTTCGGCTAGATAAGGAGCATGATATTCTTTTTGTGCTCCACTCACACCCTCACCATGTTCTTCTTCGTCCCTTTCACATATCCTCTCAACATTTTCAACTGTATCTCCCTCATCTTCAACACCTACTAGAATACGATCATATTCATCAAATTGAGCTCCATATTCTTCAACATCAAACGACAATGAATGTAGACTTGGACAAGTCTGTTGAGTAGGAATTTCTAGAAATATGTCGTTAATATCATCAACCAATGTTTCGATTGGAAATTTCTGTGAACGAATGGTTTGAGTATTATTGTCAGGACCATCATCATCATTATTGTCATCATCCCCATCATGATCACCAAGAGCCGCCTGACTATCAGTTTCAGTATCTTCCGAACTAGAAGAAGTTGTGGAAGTTAAAGTACTATTAGTTGAAGTACTTTGCTGATAAGACGCTCCCCCCCTCTGGTTCACCCCTCTCTATTACATTTTCTCTCAGCACACTGCCCTGTTCAGGAAACCCCTGTTCCTGAACTCTCTCATCTATATCTAACCTTTCTCGCTCAGTTGAGGCATGGGGTGATCCCTGGGTAAGTTCAACCGGTTCTGGTTGAACTATAGGATCTATAACTCTCCTATAGTCTATCACACATTGAGCAGTCTGATCAGCTATGGCAAAAAGCTCTGGTGGTATTTCCATAATAGAATCCAAGTCCTCAACCTCTGTATGCTGCCAAATTCTAGACATGATGAGTGTTGGCCCTTTTTCGACATTGGATCTGGCCGGAATGTCTTCATTCGCATTCATCATCGCCTTTATGATTAGTTGTAGAAATCTCTGGAAGGGCACAAATTTTCTTGCTTTAGAAGGAAATCGTTTTGCGTTCACAAGCTCCAGTAGTTCATTCCAGATGACTACGACATAGTCATAATTGCGCGAGAAGACTATCCCATGAAAGAATTTTAGGAAAGAAGTGCTGCAAGTATCTATCCCCACAGTCTTGGACGTCAGACATCTATTCAAGATGGAGAATAACAGATGCCAGATAGATGGTAGAAAACGTCTTTTGAACTGTGTCGGATTAGATAACTCTGCCGAGTATCCCAACCTTTTGATGTCTTGACACAATTGGTTATCTGATACAAATTCTTCATATCCAGTAGAGCCTGGTCTGGGAAGTCGGAGAATCCTTCTTAAACGTTTTAATGTCAGACGGCTGACATATTCGTCTACTGCTCCTTCAAAATAAAGTATGTCGCCGTCTCTTACCAGTGTAAGTGTACTCCAAAATTGTTGTAAGTACACCATTGGGACAGTTGAATTGGCTGACAAGGAGTAAGCTAAAAAGTGTCCTCTCAGTATTTCTGGGATTATCTGGTTATTCAGCAGGCATATCAAAGTTAAAGGCATGGTTATTTGGCTTTATTTCGAGATATTTGAATTGGGGAAAAAGTGTTTCAGAGGGAATGGGTTGATTTGATGGGTTTGGGATATTATCAGATCTGATTGAAGGAATATGAGATTTCTCGTCAGATTGATGTTGAACATTCGCCATTTACCTGTAAACAATTTAAAATATTAGAACTCATATTATTCAATAAATTCAATCAACTGAAAGTAAAAAAAATTAAGACTAAAAATTTTTTTAACCCAAAAAAAATTTGAATAATAAAAAAATACTAAAAAAAATTGTAAAATAAAAAAACTATACTAAAACTAAAAAAAATTAACTAAAAAAATTTAAAACAAAAACTAAACATAAAAAAATTAACGCAAAATAAATCTAAAAAAAATAAAGCTAAAAAAAAATAAACCGGACTCCAAATCCGGTGAACAAAGAAAAGAAAAAAAAAATTAAGTCAAGAAATCCTAATCCGGACAACATCAACCAGATTAAGGTTGATCGGAGTTTTCTCTGGTGAGAAGTCCGGTCAAAACCAATAAAATTTCTAAAAATCAAAATGAAACAAAAATAACCAAAAACAACCCTAAAAAAATAAAATCCAAAAAGAAACAACGATATTCTGAGAATATCCTGATTTTTATTATTCAACAAATTGGTTCGAATCAGATTCAAAGATTTTCGATTCAGTCCAATAGTCCAAAAAATTGTTCATCAAGTCCATCGTAAAGGTATAAACA
>NW_020200818.1:87138-88782 GCF_001531365.2 Cynara cardunculus var. scolymus
TGACCACAACACCATCTTCGTCCTTTTTATTTTTGAATACCCATTTAGTACCGATAATCGTCTTGTTGTTGGGACGTGGTACCAATCTCCAGACTTTCAGTGCTTCGAGCTGGTTTAACTCTTCTTGCATTGCTAATATCCAATCCAGATCAGCTAAGGCTTCGGAAACCTTAGTCGGCTTAATAGTACTCAAGAACGTGGAATAAAGACACTCATTAGCCGTCGCAGACCGTGTACGAATAGGTGTTGATGTATCACCAATTACTTGATGAATTGGGTGATTTCAAGTCCACTTCTTGCTATGAGGTAGGGGAATATAGGAGCTTTAGTCTGAATTTTGATCAGTGTAAGTACTTGGGGAGTTTATAGAAACTGGTTCAGGTGAAGGTTCAATATTAGGAATTTGAATAGGTTGAATATCTGGTAGAGATGAATTATTATCATCTTGTTCGACTGATACTTCTTACACTCCAGAATTTTCACCCTCTTCACAATGAACGGTATTGTTCGGATTTTCCATCTCTATTTCTTCATTTACTACTTCTGTTTCCTCTTCTGTTTCAGTTACTGGCACATCGGGAGATGGACCAGATAACTGTTGTTCACTTGAATTTTCCCTGGACAAAACATTAGACTGATTAGATTTATTTTCAAAATATTCTTCATAGAAATTCTCAAATAAGGAATCTAAATCAGCTTTATCAGAATTAGAAGACTCAGGTTGATCAACTTTCCGCGAGGTGTTAATTATTAGCCCGGGTCCTGAACTGAATTGTTCAGAAGCCACTTCAATGACTTCATCAAAGGATATGTTTACACTTTCATTGATGATTTTGGTCCGTTTATTGTAGACCCTATATGCGGCAGATGTCTTTGAGTAGCCAAGAAAGACTGCTTCATCAGCTTTAGCAGCGAACTTCCCTCTGTCCTCTTTGTCATTTAATATGAAACACCTGCAACCAAAAACTCGGAAGAATTTGATATTAGGTATTCTTKTATTTATTATTTCATACGGAGTTTTACCAAACCTTTTATTTACAAGAGAACGATTCTGGGTAAAACAAGCAGTCGCTACTGCTTCAGCCTATAAAAATAATGGAAGATTGGAACATGTAAGTAATGTCTGCGCCGCTTCCACCAATGTTCTGTTCTTTCGTTCGACGACACCATTTTGTTGCGATGTCCGGGCTGCCAAAAACGTATGTCAAATACCAATGGATTCTAGGAATGAACCGAGTGAGTTGTTCTTGAATTCAGTTTCGTTGTCAGATCTGATTTTCTGAACTTGAAGTTGCAAATTATTCTGAACTGTCTTCAAGAATGAAATAATCGTTTCGGCCGCTTCATCCTTTGATCGCAGAAAATGAACCCAGGTATATCTGGAATAGTCATCTACTATAACCAGCACATACTTTTTCCCATTGATACTTTGGACTCTCATAGGACAGCAAAGATCTATATGAAGCAAGTGTAAAGGACGTTCGGTATTGAACTCTGTCTTCAGCTTGTGTGAAGCTTTCTTCATTTTGATCATCTCGCATGCACCGCATACATGATCTTTATGAAACTTCAGTTCTGGGATGCCTTTAACCAAGTTGTCACATACCAACTTGTTAAGATACTTAAAGTTCAGGTGTGAAAGTC
>NW_020200818.1:89312-112196 GCF_001531365.2 Cynara cardunculus var. scolymus
CGGTTAACCTGCAAAAGTGAATCAATTGGGTTTTGGTACCCATTTTAGTTTTGGACCTTTAAGCTTAGATTTTGTTGGTGGTATACTATAGGTACCAAACCAACGCTCTTTAACATGCAATTTCTTAGATAAAGCAGAAAGCGCAGAATGCATGAAATGATAACGTTTAAACGAAGTAAAAGACTTAAGTAATTCATTCACTCTACATGGAGAATAATTATTTTTACTATTTATTATATCAAACAATTCATCAACTAAATATTTTATTACAGAATTATTCAATGTCGAATTATTTAATACAGATTTAGTAAATTTATTCTTCTTCTGTTTAGTTGATGATTTTTCTTCTTCTTTTACTATCCAAATAGTCTTAAACTTCATCGCCTTATCTGAAATAGGAAAAAGAAAATTATCAGATTTAATTGGATGTCGAACTTTTTGTTTAATTTTGTTTGTAAGCTTCTTCTGTTTCCTCGAATTCTTTTTAGTTTTATTCTTTTTATAATACACATCCTCGGAAACAGGTTTTTGATTAAAATTCTTTTCAAAGTCTGAAACTAAATCGGAATCCTCAGTCATGCTGTTTTTAATTATAAAATCTTCATGACTGGGTAAATTGTTCGAAAAATCAAAACGATCAATCTCATTATCTAAACAAACATCTGAATTTAAAATTTTTGAAAAATTAATTTCTTCATTAAAGTTATTAATTTCTTCTGAATCAGAGGCTTCACTCAAAGATTTTTCGCACGAAAAATATTCAGACTCAACATGTTCCGTTTTTATCTTAGAATTTTGTAAATCTTCAATTTTATTTAAAAATTCTTGTTTCTGTTTATTAAATGAAAGTATTTTTTCAGTTAAAATGTTTTCCAACTGAACCACTTGTTTTTCTAAATTTAGAGTTGGAATGTAAGGCTTTGGTTCAGCTGGTTTTGATTCAAGCTCTGCCTTTGAATAACTGTGAAAATAATCTATTGAAAGTGCAGAGTCTTGATTATTGTAACTTTCATTAAGATTTGTATAATCAAATGGAACTTGCATTTTATCTTTTCTTTGACGATTGTAATCTTCTCGTTGTACGACCTCATCAGAAGATTTTGTAAATTTTACCGAAAACTCGGGACCGCAATCAAGATATTCAAATTTGTATAAGGTCAAGGCATAATATAAAGCTTTTCCTAAAAAATTCGGATTTTCATACCCCAAGCCTTCCCGAGGGTTAAAGAATCTCGCTTCAAATGGTTTGTTTAGAAAAATGGTTTGATCAGTTTGTCCTCGTTTATATAAAAACTTCCTCTTTAGATTTCAGTTTTTCATTTAATTGAATTATTTGAAGTTCAAGCTTACTTATTTTAACAATTTGTTCTTCATTAACTAATTCTAATGATTTATAATTTTCCTTTAAATCAGATAATTCGGCTTTTAAGATATTGGATTTTTCATCAAATAATTTGGTCTCAGATTGCAAAGATTTAGCCCAGTCCAAGTTTCCAGCATTTTCATTAAACAATGTGATATATTTTTCTTTTTGCGTTTTTAACTCTTTTTCAAAATTGTTTGAACGCATTTTTTCTGATTTTAATTGTTGCTGGAAAGATTGGAGTTTGAGCATCATCTTATGCATCTGTTTAATGCATGATTGCTCCAATACCTCTTCATTCATTTCAGCACTCTGTTCTTCTTCTTCATCTGAAGAACAGTTATCTGATTTAGCCATCAAGCACAYRTGCGCAACAGCTTCAGTTTCTTCCTCTTCATCAGTCAGATTTAACCAGTGATCATCCTCTGCCATAAGCGCTTTCCCGGCATCTCTTTGTTTAGAGAGAAGAAATTTATTCTTGTAGTAGTCGATATTTCGAGTTACCGGCTTCCTACAATTTACAGCAAAGTGGCCTAGTTTGCCACAGTTATAACATTTKKTGTTTTCATCAGCCACGCCTTTGCCAAATTTCTTCTTCTCTTCCGACTTCTTCTCATACTTCTTCTCGAACCTCTTTTCTTCATATTTCTTCTTCTCGCCAAATTTGTCTTTGTATTCATATTTTGAATCCGACGAGAATCTTTGGTTGTTCGAGTGTGGCCGTTTCGGGAACTTCTTCTGGTATGCTTTAGTGAGCATTGCCATGGCATGTCTAATTTCTGACATTTCAGAGTCTGAATCTGAACTGTTACTTTCTTCTTTTCAGATTCACTTGATTGGCTAACTTCCTTCACTTGCTTTCCAGCTCTACTATTTACTTTCTTCTCAGATACAAAAGCCAAAGGATCAGCAACTTCCTTCTCTTTCTTCTTCTTTAAATTTCGGATCTCCAAAACATCTTCCTCATTCTGCTTCAGAGTTTCATAGATTTCATGAACATCAATATCAGATAATGATTTAYTGAATCTGATATGATTAGCAAACGGTTTCCACTCTGGTTGAAGATTGTTGAGGAATTTAACATTTATCTCTATTACAGTTTTAGAGATTCCGTTCTTTGTTAGATCATTAAGCAGTCTGGTAAGCCTATCATAAACATAATCAACACTCTCACCATCTTTAGCCTTGAATTCTTCATATGCTGATATACCGTTAGTGATTTACAACTGAGTTCCAACTTTAGAACCCATCATCATCTTTTCAATTTGAAGCCACATGCTGTGACCCAGATGCTTTATGACTGTCAATGCTGGTGTAGATGTCATTGGTCAGTGCTTGCATCATGTAGGACTTGCAAAGCACATCAACATGGGCTCTTTCTCTTTCTTGAGCTGAATATCGAAATTTTTCTTTAATAACAGTCTAAGCAAATATGCCTTGTTTTGGAATAGTAGGTATCTCTATGTAGTATATAACAGGGCCTTCCATCAAAGATTCCATGATCAGATCTCCTTCCTTCATTCTCTCTATGAAATTCAGAAATCTATCCCTCTATTGATTATAGTCTCCACGAAATAGCACCTTGGTATCAGTACCGATAGCCATTGCTTCCCTTGAACTCATTTTATCAGTTCGTATGATATAGGATCAACTACAGTTCAAAGTTTGTATTAAAGGATCAGTATACAAAAATATATCTGATAAATCTCAAATATGAATATGCACTCATTCAACACTTAGAAAAATTAAGCACTCAAGCTTATCCGGATTAGGAATCCGGTCAAGCTCATCCGGATTAGAAGTCCGGATAACAGATTTTTCAACAAACAAAGTTATCCGGATTAGAAGTCCGGACAACAAATCGCACACTTATCAACACTTAGCCAAACAAATAGACAATTAAGCAAACATTATACGGATAATGCAAAATCAATACGGATAAGGCACAAAAATCAATTTTGATTAAATCTCAAATCGAAAGTTTTCAACACTTAGTCAAAATTCCAAAATGAAAATCAGACGCAAAAGGTCAACAAGTCAACTAGTCAAGGTCAACTAAGTCAACTAGTCAAAATACGTATAAGTCCGCTTAAAATCAATTTGATTAAAAAGTCAAGGAATTAAATCGATCACAAAACAAAGTCAAAATCCGTTCATAAATCCGTCCAAAAAAGTCAAAGTCAAAGAACGATCATTCAAAAGATTCAATCAAAGAATAAATCGCTCAACCTTAACCTGATAAATCGCACAACATACGAACCTGTTAAGCGGATTTCCTTAATCGCTCAAATATCCGCACAAAGCACAAACGACTTACCAAGCGATATATTTAAATCGCTCAACTATCCGCACAAAGCACAAACGACTTACCAAGCGATTTATTTAAATCGCTCAACTATCCGCACAAGGGTCRAACGATTTASCWCTTAADCMGATCACGACTTGACCGGTTTATTCTAATCCGATCAAATCCAATTCACACAGAAAATTTACAAGTATAAACCGTACAAGCTTTAAGCGATAAACAGACTAAATCGACTAAGAGTTAATCGGACTAAAACTCAACCAAAAACACAAATTTCACACTTTTTACCAAAAATTTGGATCAAAACATGAAAATTTATGAATTTTGAAGAACATTCAACAATATTTGAAAAACTCAAAAATCGATCAAATCAGGTTCAAAACTTGTTTAAAATAAAAAATATTGTGAATCAAACTTGTTGAAAATCAGATTGCCAATCTAGCGATGCAAATAAAATCGATTAACAATCAAAATTCAACCAAAAAATGATCAAAAACAGATCCTGGACAAAGAACAGATATGAACAGATGAAGATTCAGATCGAAAATCCACTAAAATTCGTGCAAATTCGTGCAAATTTGTTTAATCCTCTAATCAAAACTGCTGCAGTCTGCTCTGATACCAATTGTGATTCCCAAAATCATACAAACATGATTAAGATCTTCAAGAAATAAGATGAAAAGAGAGTAGATCACCAAAAGTCTCTTGATTGACTGAGAGAGAAATTACAAGGCTAATTTCAGATTACAATTGCTAATGACTTGCTTAATGACAATTACAAAGAAAATTACTATTTATACTAAGCAAGGAATAAAACTACACTATTACAAAATATGTAAAATATGGAGAACTTGAATACAACAATAACGCGCATACTCGAACCCAACAATAAACTTACCTTATATGCACGTATACGAAGATGAATCTCACGACGACAATTTTCAAATATAATCACAAATCAACTTCTTCTTTCATATTCACGTAGAATTTCACACAAGAATACACAGTAAGTTTTTCTCTCTTTTTCCTTTCTTTTCAAAACAGAAACTACCTTAAATGGTATCACCTTACCGCACTTTCCTCTTGGGTTACATAAGATAAATCTTATCTTATCACTTTATAATACCATGAAAAAGAAATCACAGGCGGTTGAGTTTAATAATTTTATAACCATAATTCTCACTCAACCCCATGTAATAAACTATACATATAATCATAGATGGTGGTATTATTTTAAGCAAGTAATCACATAAACACATAAACATTTTAAATCATTTTACTTACCAAAATCTTTCAAAATCACCCCAAATTATATAACCAAAAAGCCCGGTTATTACAATATCTCATATGGTGTCTTTTTTCAATAGATTTTGATGGAACCCGGTTTAGTGTAAAAGTTGTTGTCTTTAGAGCATATCCCCAAAAGGACATCGGAATGTCAGCTTGACTTATAATAGATCGTACCATGACCAACAGTGTACGATTCTTCCTTTCGGAGACACCATTCCACTGTGGTGTTCTGGATGGAGTGAGTTGTGATACAATATCACAATTTATAAGATGAACAAGAAATGCATGGTGTAAATATTCTCCACCTTGATCAGATCGAAGAATCTTAATATTCTTTCCAAGTTGGTTTTGTACTTGATTTTGAAATTCTTTGAATATTTCAAAGGACTTGGACTTATGTTGCATTAAGTATACATAGCCGAGCCTACTGAGATCATCAGTAAATATAATGAAGTATTTATAACCACATTTAGCTTCTATGTTTATTGGACCACATACATCACTATGTATGATTCCTAGTACATCACTTGCTCTCTTATTTTTGTCCAAGAAAAGGAGCCTTTGTCATCTTTCTATTAAACAAGCTTTGCATGTCTCATATGATTCAAAATCTAATTTGTCCAATAATCCATTTTTTTGGTGTTTGGAAATGCGAGTTTCGTTTATATGACCGAGACGACAATGTTAGGTATAGGTTAAATTCGAACTATTCGATTTGACCTCCCTTCTAGGTATGTTATAAATCATATTATCCATATTAAGAACATAAAGACCATTAATCAAACTTGCATCACCATAATATATATTACCAAAAGAAAATGAACAACATTTGTTCCCAATATTAAAAGTAAAACCTTTCCTGTCCAAACAATATACATAAATCAAATTTCTAGAAGTAGATGATACACAATAACAACTATCAAGTTCTAATATTAATCCGGTCGGGAAAGTTAACAAAATAGATCCTACGTGTAGATAACTACATGTTTCTACAAATATGATAACTACATCCGATATCTAATATCCATGATGTATAAGATGTAGAAACATTAGCTCATATCACATAGAAACCTAAAGTGGAAGTTACATTTCCTTTCTTCTTTTGCTGAAGTTAGAGAGGACAGTTCCTCCTCCAATGCCCGGGTTTGTTGAAATGAAATCATTCACCATCCTTAGGTACAGTTACCTTGTGTTTTTTCACAATGCCTCCTTTTGGCTTCAAAGGTTTTGATGTGGGTTTGGAAATGGGGTTTCTTTTGCCTTTCCCCTTCTTGTCCTTGCGAACCATTGAAATGGTGAACTTGTTCTTTGCAAGCTCTTGCTTGGCTATTCGTAACACGTTGAGAAATTATGGAAGGGATTTGTCAAAGGCATGCATGTTATAGTTCATCACGAATTGACTGTAGCTGTTTGGTGACGATTCCAAAACTACATCAATGGCTAACTCATTTCATAAAAGAAAATCTAGTCCTTCAAGGTGTTCAATATACCAATCAGTTTAAGCATAGAAGTACCAACGGGACTACTTTCAAGCCATTCTACAACGAAACAATTTCTTAGATGTTCCGTACCTCTCATGTCTAGCTTGCTCTTGGAATAGCAATTTTAGGCGTTCAATCATATCGAACGCTCCCATGTTCTCATGTTGCTTCTGAAGCTCAGGTTCCATGATTATTAGCATTAGACATGAGACGGCCAAAACATCCTCATCATGTTTTTTAAAGTGCCCCTTTCAGTTTTAGAATTCGGCTCTTCAGATTTGTTGCTCCAAGACATACAGTTTCTTTTCAACTTTGAGGACAATTCTCAAATTACGATACCAATTGATGAAATTTATTACATTTAGTTTTTCTTTCTTAAGGATCAATCGCAAAGTGTTTTTGTTTCCATTGTTAGTTTGTGTCATTGATAATCTACAATAAAAATGCAGAGTTCTTAGTGTCATGAAATTATTATTGTTTAATAAGGACTTTCATCAAACAAGTTCCACTATTTAATCAAAACAACAACCCTCTTTTATTGTTCAAGGAAACGTTATAAGTTTTCTAGTAGACAAAGATCCATATTCTCATTATCGATAAATTTAACTTTAGTTAACCGGTTAACCAATAATGTTAACCAATAATGTTTTTAGGTAAGCAACAACATTGCTAATTACATCTTTATATAACTCTTGGATAGTTAGGTGAATAACTTTTATTTAACTTCATCATATTAATGTTCCTAACCCATGCCTCCAAATCCCTAATCCTATTAGGATTAATTTGGTTAAAGATGATTCAAAATGGCTTGTAGGAATACTATGCTTACTTTATCTTACCAAAGAGAATGCTCAGCTTTAGTATGACCCACCCTTGATGATCAAAGTCTTGACAAGTGTCATGTTTGGAAGGCATCTTAAACTTAATAGTTTGGTGAGGGATTTTAGTTAGTTTGAATTTACTATTCTTTCTTTTGTAATAGATCGTTTCCTCATCACTTGATTCAACTAGAATCCAGATTGGAGGAGGATCACGAGGATCACTTGAATACCTTTCTTTATTTGAAATCTTGCTTTGATGTACTAAGACCTTGACACTCAAGATCGACAGTCCATTTTATATCTTAAATAAAAATCGATTTTTATTTTATTTTATCAAAACTCAATTTGATTTGTAAAACTCCTTTTACTTATGTATTTTAAAATCATATTTTTGTTTTGAAACGTTGTAACAAGTATCACATACATACAAGTATGCATAATATATCACAATATATATAAATAGTAAATTAAATGTGAGATGGTTATAGTGCCCTCCTATGCAATATTTATAGAGCCAAGTATGAATATCATTACATGAATAAAGTCATATGATTCTAAGCCTTCTCATCTTCATCACTTCATAACGCCTCCATCTCTTGATTTCTTATGTACAAAATACTTTACGTTGCACTAAGAAACCTTGAGTTACATTCGAGGGAAGTACATGCGAGGAGAATATACAAAGAGGGTATAGAGAAAGGCACAATGTGCAAGTCGTATTTATCAAATATGTTTATAACCATAAATAAGGGCTATAGCCATTCACCAAACAGATCACGTTATACATATTCAATCACACTGAAACATAAAACCGATTACAACACCATCGTATAAAAAAATATAAAATTCATACGATATTAAAAAACGGTGATATAAAGTTCTCTGGAAAACTAACAAAAAGATCTACATCTTTTATATTTTAGGATTTCAAAGATCCAAAATCTTTTATATTTTAGGATTTCAAAGATCCAAAATCCTTATGGGTCGAAATCCAAGTCAAACCCGTAGTAGGTTCGATTTTTGAACAACATTGTGACACCATAGTGGAAAGATAACAGAAACATCTACATTTTCCATGTTTTATTTTTTCCGAAATTCAGAACATTTCATGGATGAAAAAACCAAAAGTTTAGAAACAAAAACATATAGCATAAAACATTATTTGATCAAACATGCATTTCACAAAAACCGATTTAGAGGTTCGTAAGTAGGTTTGAATCATTGTTGGTTTACGGGATCTCAAGCACCGGGGAAAATAAAACCGTAACCCTCTAAGGACCCATACGAAACGGAATAAGTCGGGTGTTTCGAAATTATACCTTATAGTTAGAGAGACTTTGAATCTAAGCAACAAACAAGACTTGATGCCTCCATGGTATCCATGCGAACAATCTGAATCCTTTGCCTTCTCGTGATACTAGTCATGGTTTCAAAACTTAGAAAGAAAAGGGAGCATATGTTGTAGGTGATTTTAGAGAGAAAATTGCAAGAGCAAGATTTGCATAAAATGTCATACATTTTATAGTTATGAGAGGTGTGGCCTAAAACCACTACCATCCCTACACCTTATTTGAGTGTAAGACTTTCCAAACACCATCCTTCTCCTTTTAAGACCATCCCTTGCCAACCTACATTATGTCCAACATAAAATAATATCTGATATTTAGTCAGATTAAATTATACAAATCAAATATAATAATTAAATATTTTAATTATTGAAACTCCTTATTCAGATATGTTCAAAGCGTATGACCTAATAGGTTCTCAACATGTTGGTAAGACATACAAATCTCGTATTTATATTTATAAACGATGAGCGGTATCTAGCAATACATCATTGCCAACCAAATAATGAGAATCTGTGATACAACAAATTATCGGTTTTGTAGTCAATTTTAGTTTACACATTTAATTATTTTGTCCTTGATGTCTAGATTGAGCACGAGACATTGAATGTGTTATTTTCGTTATGTCCAATTTTTAGTTTTTTGATTCCTTATTATATTGATAAAACAGATCATGATATCTCACATCAATTATCTGATCATGCATGCATTTCTTTAGTATATATTTATCAAGGGGCCTAGAGACATCACTCTCGTTATAAAGGAGGGACACATTTTATCTCAAAACATGCTTCTTCTACAATGTGATATATAAAATACCCAACAATCATTCTGCCACCCAGTTACGAAATGATTAGAATAAATGTCAAAATACGTCACTAACACACAATAAACTCCATGTTCTCAAGTCAAAGAATTACATGTACATTGACCACGTGAAAAACACTTATGACACTAATATGATATCCAATCTAGTGTTATCATAGCGGGTGTAACACCCCACATTCCACATTTGCATACAATCATGTATTTCATATATCAAGAGATGCAAATAATACATCTTCGGTCCCAACAGTACAAAAGCTATATTACAAAATTTACAACCCAAAAATAACATTTTTGTACACCACTTTTATAAATAATAAGTATTCCAAAATCCATCAGATATCATGCTGATCTTCATAGAATAAATAAGCATAATAGGAAAATAATTCGCATTTTCCCCTTCCCCTTATCCCTGGACATAACCTGCCTGCAATGTATATTTTAAAAATACAAAATGAGGGTTAGACCTTTAGATCTAGTGAGAAATCCCCTTTATTTGAATTCCTAGGGTGAACATCACCAAAACCTGTTAAAAATCACATTTGAATATCCAACAACTTTGATAAAATATAACTCCAGTAATACGAACAAACTGCAAGATATAAATGAGTTTCTTACCACACATGAAACATAACCACTCAGGTCCTCATAATCAATTGATACAAAATGTCCAAAGCTCTTATAACTTATAAGATTAGAGCATATAACCTCAACTTCAAAATTATACAACGAAATACCATCAACCAAAGCTCTTGGTTATTAACTAAAGCTTTAAAAAAAGAAACTGTTTGAACTCAAAGGAAAATTGAATTTAATAATAACCAAAGACCTCTGGGTTTTATATCAAATCTTTACACTTTTTGAACAATTACAATGTAATATCTGATATCCCAAAAACATTTGTTTATTCGAAACACGAGCAATTAATACCTTTGGATATAAGTCATTTCCCCCTTCTCAATAACATCATTGTTATCATTTCAATAAGAGCAATAATTACAAGTCTTCATATCACAAAGATATGTTAACTCTGAATTATCGCATCTTATGGATGTGACAACAAGAATTATAAATGTAACACAGATCTCACAATTGCCACCCTTATCCAAAGTACATCTCTCTGTGATACACCACTCTTATCCTATGATACATCTCTCCTTGATATGACACCCTTATTTCCTCATAAAAATGCAGATAAATATCCTATTTTAGCCAATAATGGCCTCAAAAACAGTTTCATCTCAGAAACTTTATATCAAGAACTTTCACAGTTCCAAACCCAATTCCAATGTCATCTCAAAAAAGTTTTCATAAACAGTTTTACCTTTCTCCATAGTTTTTGAAAGAAACAGATTGGGCGATAACAACCCTCATCGGACAACACATAGGTGATGATTGTCCTTCATCAGACAACACTTGAACAATGAAACCCTTACCAGTCAATTACTTGGGTGGTAAACTGCCCTTACCGGATAACACTTAACCGATGACTACCCTTCATCAGACAACACGTAGGCGATGAACTGCCCTCATCAGCCAACACTATGGCCGATAACATTTTCATCGGACACACTATACCGATAATTATCCTCACCGGTCGACACTATGACCGGTAAACATTCTCATTGGTCAACACTTAAAAGAATAAAAATTCAACTCGGACAATGCTTTATCCAATAAGCACCCTCACCGGACAAAGTGTTGGGTGATGAATCACCCAATCCAGTCAATACTTGAAAACATAAACACTCAATCCGGTTAATACTTGGGCGATAAGATACTCAATCCGGACAATGCCTTGTGTGATAAAGGTCCTCACCGGACAAAGCTTTGTCCGGTGAAGGTCCTCATTGGACATTACTAAAAATGATGAGTGTCCTCATCAGACACTACCTTGTGCGATAAGAGTCTTTATCGGACAACAGAGTGTTCGATAAAGATCCTCATAGGACTATGCATAAGAACCTTATAATATATACATACAACATTGATACTAACTATCTTCATGTAGAACATAATACTATCAAAAACATCATATTCAGATTAAAAGAATTTTGTAAAACTCACCTTAGATGCAAGAATTTGAAGATGAAATACACACACATAATTAGCTTCCAACTTTGATCACTTCTACAGCTTTAGCAATTCACACAAAATTCTCTCTTTACTAACCTTCCCAAAATGGCAAGAAGAATGCCTTTTTCAAAATTCTCACCATTATATACTTCCCAAAATCAGGTGGTGGAAAAGTTTTTAATATTTAAAAATTCCTCACCTCACATTCACATAACTACATATACACATATATACATATACATGCATACATGCATCATGATAGATAATCATAACATCACATAATCACTTTAAAAGAATGTACTTACCCAAACTTTAAAAATTACCTCAACTTATATAACCGGAACCCGGTTATCACATTATCCACCCCTTAAAAGAATTTCGTCCTGGAATTTAATCAATCGAACAACCTCGGATACTCGGCTTTTATTTCTGATTCCATCTTCCAAGTTGCTTCTGAACCCTTATAGAAATGCCACTGAACTTCCATAAGGTTAATTTATTTGTTTATTAAAACTTTAGTTTTTCGATCAGTGACTGCCTCAGGAGTTTCCCCAAAGTTAATTTTACCTCTAGTAACGGTACTACCATACTTGGATATGCTGAACACTTTCGCAGGTTAGAAACATGGAAAGTGTTATGAATTGAGCTGAGCTCCTCTGCTAGCTCTAACTAATAACAAAACCGACCCGTTGGCAAATTCTGAACGGCCCAATATACCTCGGACTGAGCTTATCTCTCTTTCCAAATCTGACAACACCCTTCTATGGAGAGACTTTCAAATCAAGAAATATCCTACTAGAAACTCAATCGGTTTACGGCGCTTATCTGCATAACTCGTCTGTCGGTCTTGAGCTATTTTAATACATTCTCGTATATGTTCAATCTTCTCAGAAGTTACCTGAATAATCTCGGGACTAGTTAACTGCCTTTCTCCCACCTCATTCCAACACAACGACGTTTTGCAATTTTGGCCATACAAAACCTCATAAGGCGCCGCTTGGATGCTGTAGTGATGACTGTTATTGTACGCAAATTCAATCAAAGGCAGATGATATTCCTATGATCTCCCGATGTCAATAATACAAGCTCTTAGCATATCTTCGAGAGTCTGAATTGTTCTTTCACTTTTCCCATCGGTTGCGGATGATACGTCATACTAAATCTGATTTGAGATCCTATGGCTCTTTAAAAACTCTCCCAGAACTTTGAGGTAAACTGACTGTCTCTATCTGAGATGGTGGAAAACGGAACACCATCTCGAGTCACAATCTCTTCGATGTTAATATTTGCCAACCTTTCTAAAGGATAATTCTCTTTAATCGGTAGAAAGTGTGCAGATTTAGACAAACGATCTATAATAACCCATATAACATCATACCCTTTTGGAGTTCGCAGTAATTTCTTGACAAAATCCATCGTGATATGATCCCATTTCCACATAGGAATTTCCAAAGACTGCAGATTCCCATATGGTCTTTGATGTTCGATCTTCACTTGTAGTCACGTCAAACACCATTCCACATATCTTGCGATATCCTTCTTCAATCCTGGCCACCAATAAAACAATTTTAAATCTTTATACATTTTATTAGTACCTGGATGAATCGAATATCAGGATTTGTGACTTTCATCCAAAATTAATTCCTGAATATTCCCAAAGCACGGTACCCAAACTCTTCCTTGGAAGCACAAAATTCCCTTGTCATTCTTCACCAAGATTGAAATTATTTTACCCATTCTTTCCGCTTTGAAATTGTTTTCTTTGACAGCTTCCTCTTGACACTTTAAAATATCACTATGAAGATCCAGAGTCAAATTTGTTCTCATTGCAACGGCCTTGATCATACCACTCCTTTATTTTCTACTCAATCAACTACCACATTTTCTTTTTCCATATGATAGAGAATTTCGCAATCATAATCGTTAACTAATTCAATCCATTGTCTTTGTCGCATATACAACTCCTTTTGGTTAAATAAGTGTTGAAGGCTCTTTTGATTTGTGAAAATCTAGCATTTAGTTCCCAATAAATAATGCCTCCAAATCTTTAATGCGAATACTACAGACGCAAGCTCCATATCATGAATCGGATACTGTTTCTCATGATCCTTTAATTGTCTAGATGCGTAAGAAATAACTTTTCCCCTTTGCATCAGTAAGCAACCTAAACCTAGCTTTGAAGCATTACTCTATACCACAAACTCTTCAGATCCATTTGGTAGCGATAACACTGGAGCACTGCATAAACGGTCTTTCAATAACTGAAAATCTTTATTCTGATCCTCTTCCCACTCAAACTTGGACATTTTTTCGAGTTAACTTGGTTAGCGATGCAACAATTCTTGAAAAGTCTTGAATGAATTTAAGATAATATCCTGCTAAGCCTAAGAAACTACGGATCTCGGTAGGAGTTCTCGGTACTTCCCATCTTGCAATTGCTTTAATTTTTGTAAGATCTACTTTTAACCCTACCTTAGAAATAACATGGCCCATAAACTGTAATTCTCTTAATTAGAACTCACATTTGGACAATTTAGCAAATAACTTTTCTTTCTTCAAAAGTTCAAGGATCAGACGAAGATGTTCAACATGCTCTTCTTCAGATTTTGAGTATATAATAATATCATCGACAAACACAATAACGAATTTATCAAGATATTCATTACATACCCGATTCATTAGATCCATGAATGCTGCAGGAGCATTGGTTAAACCAAAAGGCATAATCAAAAATTTATGATGTCCATATCTGGTTCGGAAGGTTGTTTTGGTGATGTCTTCGTCTTTGACCTTAAGCTGATGATATCCCGACCGTAAATAAATTTTAGAAAAATAACTAGCTACAACCAATTGATCAAATAAATCACCGATTCTTGGTAAGGGATATTTGTTCTTGATGGTCAGCTTATTCAATTCTCTATAGTCGATACACATCCTCATAGATCCGTCTTTTTTTAACAAACAGAACCAGAGCACCCAAGGTGAAGTACTCGGTCTGATGAAACCGTTGTCAAGAAGTCTTTCAACTGTGTTACCAATTATTTCAATTCTGATGGTGCCAGACGATATGATGCCCTGGCTACTGGTGCTGCCCCGGATATCAGATTAATTCTGAATTCAATAGACCGATCTGATGGTAAACCAGTCAAATCTTCTGGAAATACTTCAGGATAAGCACAAACTACAGAAATAGACTCTTGCTTACCTTTTTCTTTCTGCGAATCAATTACATAAGTCAAATACCCATGACACCCTTTCTAAATACACTTTTTGGCTTTCAGAACAGACAATAAACTGGTATGATGATCTTACCGATCACCATAAATCACAATCGACCTTTTCTTTGACAAGTTAATACTGATCATCTTTTTTTGTCCTGGTCTTCTACTAGCCAATCCATTCCCACCACAACATCAAATTCTTTCATAGGCATCGGAAATAATCGGATTGGCAGCCCACACCCCTTAATTTCAATTTGACAATTATAAAAAACATAGCTAACAGATACTTGACTATTAGCAGTATCAACTACTAACATATGGTCAAGTGGCAAAGAATTCATGTATGTACACCCCGTAAATAATGGCGATACAAAAAAGTAATTTGCACCAGAATCAAACAACAGTTTAGCATATACGGAGTTAACGAGAAAAATACCTGTTACCACGTCTGGAGTTGTCTCGGCCTCGCTTTTGTTCATTAGAAAAGATCGGCCACGCGTCCCTCTCGGTCCTCTTCTTTGAACATTTAGTCTTCCACGGGTACTTGGGGAATTTCTTCCCATGGTTAATCGCGGAGCTCTCAACTGAGGACAGGTTGGTCTAATATGATAAGGGAAATTACAATGGAAACATTTTCGGGGAGCTGGACAATTTCTGGATAGATGACCTGACTCGCCACATTGTTAACACTTTCTTTGATCAGTATTACAGTCACCCTGGTGAACTCGGTGACATCTGGGACATGCTCTTTCAACAAAACGTTGAACATGACGGTTCTCTATTTTTGAAAACTTTGGCCTTTGGAAACCAGTCGAAGACCCTTCCCACTTTTCTTTTCAACCACTTTCTCTTCTTCCTGCATATTCATGTTTCTCTCAGTCATTTCAGCAGCATCTACTGCTAATAGAAAAGTAGCAGGACTCATAGCAATTACAAACTCCCGAATCGAGGGTTTTAAACTCCAGATATACCTTTCAACCTTTCTAGCTTCAGAAGAGATATAATGTTCTGCAAACCGGGAATATTCAATGAATCTTTTGGTATATTCCCGTACTGTGTGGTTGACCTGTTATAGTTTCAAAAAGTCTTCTTTCATTTGTCTAACTGCAGCTTTTGGACAGAATTGTTCTTTAAATCTATCAACAAATCCTAACCAAGGCATAGTTCACAAAATATCCGATTTGGCTAACGATTCCACATCCCACCAATATAAAGCATTAAATTTTATCATCGATACAACAAATCTAACCTTATCTTCTTCTGGACATTTGCTGGTGTTGAACAAAGATTCAATCTCCTTCAACTAGCACATTGCTTTGACAGGATCTCTTTCCCCAGAAAATATTGGGAGTTTACAGGTCAATAGCTTGAATTTAGGGATTTACCTCGACTCGTTCTGTTTCAACTCTAGCCGGTACCCCAAGAATAGATGTCAGAGTTTCTTTTAGTTTACTCATCTCCTCTACTAATGTCTTGTGTCACATATTATGGCTATGGCATTGGTTCGTGATTGATATTTCCAGAAATTGACTCCCCCTGGTCTGGATGAATCTCAGACTAACTGATTCTTCCTCCTCCACGACTTCTTCCATGACCTCTACCCCGACCTCTTCCCTGCCTCGGCCTTCAGATAAACTAGTTGGAGCATTTCCAGGGGAATTTTCTCTATCATCTAGGTTGGGGAGGGCGATCCTTTCAGACCTTCTGGAATGACTAGCCATCTGCAGATTTTCAATATTAATAATCACATAATCACATTTCCAGATATAATATGGTGTCTAAGTACAGATATGTACCTGTAAATTCATAATTACATTGGCCAGTTGTAATTCGAATTTACCTTACATATTGTCCTCTAAACCCATCATATTTATCCCTATGGTCCTATCTACGTCCTGAACCCTTAATATGCAAATAACACAGTTTAAGTCTAGGCATCATGCTTGAATACCTAAATCCCTTAATCTTAGGCTCTGATACCAACTCTGTAACACCCCACATTCCACATTTCCATACAATCATGTATTTCATATTTCAAGTAATACAAATAATACATTTTCGGTCCCAACAATACAAGAAGCTACATTACAGAATTTACAACCCAAAAATTCCAAAAATAACATTCTTGTACACCACTTATATAAATAACAAGTATTCCAAAATACATCAAATATCATGCTGATCTTCATTGAACAGTTAAGCATAATAGAAAAACAATTCACATTTTCTCCTTCCCCTTATCCCTAGGCATAGCCTGAACTGCAATGCATATTTTTGAAATACAAAATGAGGGTTAGACCTTGAGGTCTAGTGAGAAATCCCTTTTCATTGAAATCCCAGGGTAAACATCACCAAAACCTGTTAAAAATCACATTTGAATATCCAACAACTTCGATAAAATATAATTCAAGTAACACGAACAAACTGCAAGATATAAATGCGTTTCTTACCATGCAGGAAATATAACCACTCAGGTCCTCATAATYAATTGACACAAAATTCCCAAAGCTCTTATAACTCATAAGATTAGAGCTTATAACCTCAACTTCAAAATTACACAAAGAAATACCATCAACCAGAGCTCTTGTTTATTAACTAAAGCTTTTAAAATAAGAATTGTTTTGAACTCAAAGGACAATTGAATTTAATAATAACCAAAGACCCTCCGGGTTTTATATCAAGTCTTTACTCTTTTTGAACAATTACAATGTAATATCCGATATCCAAAAAACATTTGTTTATTTGAAACACATACAATTAATGCCTCTGGCTATAAGCCATTTTCCCCTTCTCATTAACATCATTGTTATCATTTCAATAAAAACAATAATTCCAACTCTTTATATCACAAAGAAATGTTAACTATGAATTATCGCATCTTATGGATGTGACAACAAGAATTATAAATGTAACACAGATCTCACAATTGCCACCCTTATCCAAAGTACACCTCTCTGTGATACACCACTCTTATCCTATGATACATCTCTCTTTGATATGACACCCTTATTTCCTCATAAAAATGCAGATAAATTTCCTATATTAGTCAATAATGGCCTCAAAAACAGTTTCATCTCAGAAACTTTATATCAAAAACTTTCACAGTTCCAAACCCAATTCTAATGTTATCTCAAAACAGTTTTAATAAACATTTTTACCTTTCTCCATTAGTTTTTTTGAAAGAAACAGATTGGGCGATAACAACCCTCTAGAAAAACAAATAGGTGATGACTTTCCTTCTTCAAACAACACTTGAACGATGAACCCCTCACCGGTCAAGCACTTGGGCAATAAACTCCCCTTACCGGACAACACTTAACCGATAATTACCCTTCATCGGACAACATGTGGTGACGAACTACCCTCATCGGCCAACACTATGGCCGATAACAATTCTCATCAGACAACACTATGACCGATAATCATCCTCACCGGTCGACACTATGACCGGTAAGCATTCTCACCACTCAACACTTAAAAGAATAAACATTCAACTCAGACAATGTTTTATCCGATAAGCACCTTCACGGGACAAAGCGTTGGGCAATGAATCACCCAATCCGGTCAATACTTGAAATCATAAAGGGTGTATTTGGTACGCAGACAGGACTGGATAGGACAAGACAGAACAGGACAGGACAGGTGTTCAACGTTTGGTAAGACATGACAGGATAGGACAGAACATGACCGAACTGGTTAAAATGACCAATTTACCCCCAGTGACATTTCAAGTACATAACTACATATCAGACGAAACAATAGGCAGAATCGAGTGTGTTGAGAAACAGTAGACAAAACAGTAGGCAAAATCCAAACAGTAGGCAAAATCGATTTATCAATCGAAACAGTAGGCAAAATCGATTACCAGCTATGAAGATCGATGGAGATGGAGGAGAMRGTRGATGCTGTGAAGAAATCGATGCTATGAAGAAGACGACAAAACAGTAGGCAAAATCCAAACACCCGGTTCATGATTCAACTAAAAATACAAAATCAATAAAAAAATCATTTTGAATTTCATCAAATATAACAAACCCCAGTTCATGAAATCCAAATAGAACACATAGAAAATCGAGAGAAATTGACCGTACCTTTGTTCTTGGATGTTGTGAAGAAATCGATGGAGATGGAGGTCTCCAATGAAGTAATCGATGGAGATGGAGATCGATGGAGATGGAGATGGAGATCGATGGAGATGGAGGTGGACTGTGAAGAAATCGATGGAGATGGAGATCGATCGAGATGATGGTCTCCTGTGAAGAGATCGATGGAGATGAAGACGAGATGAAGGTCTCCTGTGAAGAGATCGATGGAGGTGGACTGTGAAGAAACCGATGGAGAAGAAGACGACAAATATGGAGATCGATGGAGAAGAAGACGACGAAGATGGAGATCGATGAAGATGGAGATCGATGGAGATGGAGGTGGACTGTGAAGAAATCGATGGAGAAGAAGACGACAAAGATGGAGATGGAGATCGATGGGTATATTTGTCAAATATGTCTTGTTCCACTTAGTTCCAGGAGGTGAGGGTGAACAGACTTGTCCCATACCTGTTATACTTAGTTCCATTTAGTTCTACTTAGAAACACACCAAACATGGGACAAGTGTGTCCTGTCCTGTCCTGTCCCACCCTGTTCCACGTACCAAACGCACCCAAACACTCAATCCAGTTAGTACTTGGGCGATAAGATACCCAATCTGGACAATGTCTTTTCCGATAAAGGTCCTTACCGAACAATGCCTTGTCCGATAAAGGTCCTTACCGAACAAAGCTTTGTCCGGTAAAGGTCCTCATCGGACATCACTAAAAATGATGAGTGTCCTCATCGGACACTACCTTGTGCGATAAGAGTCTTTATCGGACATCACAGTGTTCGATAAAGATCCTCATCGGACCATGCATAAGAACCTTAGAATATATACATACAACATTTTCAATACTAACTATCTTCATGTAGAACAAAATACTATCAAAAACATCATATTCAGATTCAAAGCATTTGTAAAACTCACCTTTAATGCAAGAATTTGAAGATGAAATACACACACAGAATTAGCTTCCAACTTTGATCACTTCTACAGCTTTAGCAGTTCACACATAATTCTCTCTTTACTAACCTTCCCAAAATGGCAAGAAAAATGAATTTTTCAAAATTCTCACCCTTATATACTTTCCAAAATCAGGTGGTGGAAAAGTTTTTAATATTTAAAAATTCCTTACCTCACATTCACATAACTACATATTCACATATACATGCATACATACATACATGCATGCATCATGATAGAAAATCATAACATCACATAATCACTTTACAAGAATGTATCACCCAAACCTTAAAAATTGTCTCAATTTATATAACCAGAACTCGGTTATCATAGCGAGTCACGTCCGGTACGTAAAATCTCCATCTTGTACCCATATGCAGATTCAATATCTCTATACGAATCCCTACATATGCTAGTTATTATCATATTACTTTAACCTTAAACCCAAAATAATAGTTAACTAGGGGCATTTAGAATACATTATTTTAAGGTTATTTATTATAAATAATTAAAACACAGAATACAATATAAACATAATAAAATGGGCAATGTCTTTTATTTATTTACTAGGTTCATGAAACAAAGCCCAAATTTATAAATCATCATATGATTGGTTTTTGAGCGTTCTAAATTGGTGGTGGGTCTTCCTTCTCATACAAGTCCTAGCATTGTGCCATTTTTTTCCAAGCAATTTCTACATGTCATTGTCTTTCCAAACTTCGTTACTCTTGTCCCTTGGCTCTTAGATTCCAATATCTTTCTCTTGATAGATGATTTGTCAGCCATTCTCCTCTCTTTAGGTGGTTTTGGTTTGATGAAAGTTGTTGGAATCCACATGTTGCTCACATTCAATGGTTTTATATGATATTTGTAGGCCATTTTCAAGAGATATTTTTTAAACCATTCACCGACATAATCTTCTGGATCCTTTTTGAGAAATTGCATGGTAGCTATGGAATGCACTCAAAGAATGTCTGATATGTCCCATAATCTGCAACTGCATTTTTTAGCATTTAGATCTACCACCATTGCTACATAAAGATTTCTTATTTCAAATATATTTCCACTGTTAGGGATAACGAACCAATATCTATATAAGCCAAAAGATACATTAGCATACCATTGTAGATAAACATGCACTTGTAATTTACTCCTCATTTCTTTAACTTTTTCCTTATGGCTGGACATACAACTGATTCCCATTGTTGTGCTTTCTTGACATTTGGTAATTCCTCCCCATGAAAAATATTTGTATCTCTTGTAACATTGTGATTATGGGTTTTCTTCTAGCATCAATAATGTCTGAATTAAATGACTCGTATATCCCATTTTCTACAGCCTCATAAGCCCTATATGGTTGAAAAAATGTCATCCTATAAACAAAATAGCAATAAGATCATTATAATTATCAAAAACCCAATAAGAGTGAATAATTACAAGTGGAAGTAAATATAAATAAATTAGGATTCTTGTTCAATACTTTAGCCATTAGAAGCAAATGGAAACCAATTATAAATTATCATAGCAGATATGTTTACAAGTTGAACCAAATAGAAACAATCGAATATAAAATCGAAAGGAACGTTGTTACTATACAACAAACCAATAGTAACTAATTAAATATGAAAACCAGATATAAAAATGGAATAGTTGAAGCAAGTCTGTGTCAAATATGAAAAACAAATATAAAACGAACCATGAAAAACAATGTTAAAAATCGAATAAAATTGAACCTAAAAATCAAAAATTGAATTTTAACTATGAATCAATGTCAAATATGAATCTAAAAATCGAAAATTTGGTTGCGACGATGGCTGTGGCTAGTGGCAGTAGGTTGGTGGTGATAAGAAGAGGGGGGACGTGATGGAGGGATTAGATCGATCGACGTTAAATGTTTTAGGATATAGTATAATAAGTTTTTTACCTTCAAAATTACCTATTAAACAGGTAACAGGTAAACATTATTGGTAAAAAGAATGTATTTAACCAGTTTTAAAAAGTGTAAGGGTTTTATCATTTAAAAAAATATTAAGGTCTTAATCATTCAAATTCAGATAGTTTGTTGGGTTTTTTAAGACTTTTCCCTAGCCACTTTTAGAAAATTTTGCATACATTTAATCACTTTTATATGCATGAATTTGTTAAAGTTTCGGTCAGATTGACAAAAATTGGTAAGTAAAGGTAGTTGAAGATGGATAAATGTATATGAAAGTTTCATTCTCACGTTCTCACCATAACTTTTAGTAGGCGTTCACTTTGATGGAATGGTTTGGAAGGATTTGGAATTGGAGGGATATGGATTTGGAAGGATTTGGAATGTTTGGTATGTTTGGTTTTTAGGATTTGGAATGATAATAAATTCCATTGTTTATAAATAATTTGTTAAAACAAATTACAAATAATTATAAAAATAACTGAATTACCTTCTTATTAATTGATCATTGGAAAGTAGACGTTTTTTAACATATTTTAAACATTATTATATACATATCTTTCGAAATACCGTGAAATCTCAACCATCCCCATGGGATTTTTTTCATTCCTATGTTTGAGAGATTTTAACAAAATCCTAGGATTTTAAGTTTGGGCAATCCTGCAAATGAAACATGAGTTTGGAATGGATTTAAATTTCAAATTCCCCCAAATTCTTTCCATTCTACAAACTGAACGGGGCCTTATTCTCCAATAAGGCAACCATATAGTATATATACACACACACATAGAGTTATGGAAGTTACGATGAAAAAAGTAAGAAGAGATCTCAACCCTTGAATCAATCTTGATTGAAGATCAACCTTAATGAGATGCATTAGGATGCACCAGATCAATTCTCTTGAGAAACACAATCCATAAGGTAGGGGTGAGATCAAAAGTGATCAAGAGTTCATATCTTTTTTACACTTCTAACTTGAACTTTTGTTCTCACATGATCCTTTGTTCACACAAGATATACATATATATATATATATATATATTGGTCCCAAAAGGGTCTACAAGAATACTAAACAGTTTGTAGAAGGGGGGGATGAATACAAACACAATTTTCAAATTTAAAATATATATTGATAGAGAAGATCAATACAGATTTTACAAGATTGTTTGC
>NW_020200819.1:0-10226 GCF_001531365.2 Cynara cardunculus var. scolymus
GAAGAGCAACAAAGAAGTTGGAACTAATCTGTGCAGATATATGCGGTCCGATGAAGACACAAGCCTTCTTGGGGAATAAGTACTTTATGTTGTTCATAGACGATTTCACTCGAATGAATTGGGTGTATTTTATTAAAGCAAAGTCAGAAGCCTTCGACTGCTTTAGGAAATTCAAAGCGTTAGTTGAGAAGCAAAGTAATAAAGTAATAAAGACGTTAATAATAGATCGAGGTGGGGATTTTATGTCACAAGAGTTCATTGCATTTTGTGAAAAAGAAGGAATTAAAAGAGAGCTCACAGCATCGTATACACCGGAACAAAATGGGATTACAGAGCATAAAAATAGAACCGTAGTTGAAATGGCACGCTCAATGTTGAAGAGTAAAAGGCTTCCTGATAACTTTTGGGCTGAAGCTGTTGCAACAGCAATATATCTTCTCAACATTTCACCTACAAAAGCTGTCTGGAACAGGACACCATACGAAGCTTGGCATGAAACTAAACCCTCTGTAAATCATTTGCGCATATTTGGATGTGCGTGCTATGCATTGATCACTACTAACAGACACAAGATGAGTGAAAAATCCAAGAAATATATTTTTGTTGGGTATTGCTCGAATTCGAAAGCATACAGATTGTTCAATCCAGAACACGAGAAGATTGTTGCTAGTCGTGATGTCATCTTTGATGAATACAATATAGGTGATGTCTTCTCATAATCCAACAGTTCAAAGTTTGATTCAGGAGTCATTGGGCAGCTCGAAGAAGAATCAGATGATCAACTAAGTGTTTCATACACGGTTCCTTCATCACCTTCAGATCAGTCTTCATCCGAGCCCACTTCTGATGGGTCATCACTGGAATCAACTTCGGATGGGTCATCACTTGAATCAACTCCTCCACGTAAAAACAGGACCTTGGAAGACATATATTCTAGCACCGTCGCATTATTTACAGGTGATCCGGTGTCCTTTGAATCTGCACTTCAAGATCAAAACTGGAAGGAAGCCATGGAAGAAGAAATCGAGGCAATCGAAAAGAATCAGATGTGGAATTTGGTTGATCTTCCAACTAGTAAATATCCAATTAGCCTCAAATTGGTATTTAAAACCAAATTTAATGCAGATGGAAGTGTTCAAAAACACAAGGCAAGACTGGTAGCTCGTGGGTTCAAGCAAGAACGAGGTGTAGATTTGGTGAGACGTTCTCTCCTGTTGCAAGAATTGTGACTATACGATTAGTCCTTGCCTTAGCTGCCCAACAGCAATGGAAAGTGTACCAGTTCGGTGTCAAATCAGCCTTCTTGAATGGAGGTTTAAAAGAAGAGGTTTTTGTGCAACAACCAGAAGGATTCGTTATTTCAGGGGAAGAACACAAAGTATACAAGCTTAGGAAGGCTTTGTACGGGCTCAAGCAAGCACCGCGAGCCTGGTACAACAAAATTGACAATTTCTTTTGCTCAAATGGAAAATAACATTCTTTGTTGTCAAAAGATTTTTTGCACTAAGACACGTCCAACTACAAAATGTTTTTTCTTAACGCTCACATCAGATGTATTTTGGAGTTCAAAATGGCCATGACTTTAGTTCATCTCAGTTCTGGACATGTTCTTCATTAGAAAAAACTTATAAAAATAAGAATCAAGAAGCACAGTTTAGAACCAACACTTAATTCGAGATAGCTTCTTGCAACCAGAAATAGGCTGTTAAAATTCTATCAAGGATCAAAGAATTTCCAAGTTTAATTCTCATCATTTGATCTCACATCGGGACTTACAAAGTTACACATAGGTCTAGGTCTTCTATTGGAATAAATATTTTTGGTAGATCCTCATACCGAGTTCCTCGTTTTTGGATGATTTATTCTTGGTAAGCCAGCGCCTCTAGTTCTTTTGTCTATAGCATCTAAATCTTACCAAATGCTACTTGATCATCTATGGAAGACTTCTTTAAGAAAGCATCGTGTTTAGGAGGAGCTTGGAAGATTGTGTTGCAAGTCTAGACCGTCTTTGAAGATTCAAGCATTAAAGGTCAGAGGTAGCAATCCTTCTTTATCCAGAGCTTCTCCATACCTCTGGACAAGCTAGTTCTAATGAATCACATTAATTTTCTTTTGGCAACTAGAAGTCTCACCTCTTTCAAAAAAAACTTGATTCTGGTGTGGAAATCAAAGAGGGGGACAACAAAAGACTTAGTTGCCTCTTGTTTAACAAACTCTGGATTTGAGTGAACTTTTCCAAAAAAAAATTCAGATTTGTCTTTGCAAAATTTTGTTTTAACAAGACATACACTCTTGTCAAAATCAGTGTTGGTTCCTATCTATATTTTCTTCATCACAATCAGATTCATTTATCATTTGATGAAACTTGACTTGAATCATGCTATTAATGAATTCAGAAAGTTTTGTTGACTTGTTCTTGGGAGTCATTGGAAGAGATTTTGTCTTTGGAAGGATCTTGTCAAGAACTCTGTGAAATATTTTCAAAGTTATGTTCAGACTTTTCATTACGTGGACCTTTGATTTAGAGATTTGAACTATCTCTGAATTGTCATTTTCAGATTTAGATTCAGATTTTGAATATTGTCCAGAGAACTGATAAACTTTGTATGAAGAACATGGTTTTCTTTTGTCATAATTAATTCAAAATAGTAAAAACCAAGTCCGTGTTTAAAATTCCTTTGATGGGTAAAACTGTGAATGTTAGACTTTGCAGAAGATTCTTCCCAAGTGATCTCTTCTTTAGAGATGGATCCAGGCTTAACAAAGTATTGGCCAAAAGGGATCCTTTCTACAAGATTTTCAGAGTTCTGTTTTGTTGTACCATTTTCAGAGAAGTTTTGAGAAATACTCATTGCAGAAAAATCATAAAGGTTTGTTGGTACATTTTTCAAAAAAAGAATTCTCATTTAGTCCCAATCCCAACTTTGGATTATAGAAACTAATATCCTTTGGATTACTAGTCAATAAATTTAGCGTTTGTTCAGTCTGTCCTCTCTTAAAGTTTAATTCTTCCAATTCCTCAATCTTTTTATATAAATCAATTCTTTCTTTAGATATGAACTCATATTGGACTTTTAGAATATCATTGTCAGTTTTTATCTTTTCAAAGTCTTTCTTTAATTCAGAAATCTTTTCAAACAAGTTAGACTTTTCATTCTCAACGCTTTCAGTATGCTTTTCAACATGCAAATAGTTCAGTTTATAACCCTCTTTTTCTTCTTTGAATTTGTAGACCAATATTCTTTCACCTTTAAGTCTTTTTTTAAGGTCCACAAACTCTGAGTTCGTGGATTCCATTTTAAAAAGTAAATTTGAGTCAAGAATTTGTACCTCATCAGAGTTAGAGCCAGAAGTTTCGGCCTCTTCAACAGAGGCCATAAAAGCATGATATGGCATAATGGACAGCTTCCTCATCTGAAAAGGACCATTCTAGCCAGTTTTCTTTTTCTGCCATGAGCATTTGGCCTTGCTCCTTCCTATTGGCTAAGTGCAACTTTTTTGAGTAGTAATCTGAATCTCTGGTCTTTTTGAATCTACACTATCTGCCAAAGTGCCCAATTTTACCACAATTAAAGCATATGTAAGCTTCTCCCTCTTCCTTCTTCTTGCTCTTCTTCTTATCATCCTTTCTCTCAGGATTCTTTTCATAATTCTTTTACTCTGAACTATGCTTTCTATCACCATTACCTCTTTTGTAATAGTCAACAGATTTGATGTGACTTCTTTTGGCAAATTTCTTATCGAAGGCTTTGGTGAGTAGAGCCAAGTTTTCTGCCATGTTTCTGAGCTATAAGTCAGAATCATCACTTTTAAAGTCAGATGCTGGGTCTACTTTTGTATCTCAACCATCTTTGATACCCGTTCAAAACTGCTCTTGTATTTTCTCTCAGATATGAGGGCAAGAGAGTCATGAACCTTCTTTTTCTTAGACATTCTCTCAATGACCTTTTCCTCATGTTGGTATAGGATGCCAAAAATGTCATGGATACTTTTCTTAGCCAGATTTTTGGTAAGAAGATTGTCTGCAAAAGCATCCTATTCAGGCCTTAAGGTCTACAGAAATTTATTGTTTATTTCAGAATTTATCTTCTAAAGCCCATTTCTTCTAAGGTCTTTAAGAATGTCATTGAATCAACCACAAGGGTGGTGCCTGATTGGTTTGAAATTGGCTCCAAAGGTCAAAAAGTACCAGGAGGTCCCAGGTTCAAATCCAAGTAGGAATAAAAATCCCCTTGTGACCACAGAGGTTCAAATGCGGTGACTCCGGGCTATCTGCAAAGCAGGTGGTCGCCCTGGGATTAGTCGGCTCGCATAGCGAGTTGGATATCCAGGTTAATAAAAAAAATGTCATTGAATCTCCCATATGTTTCTGAGAGAGATTCAAATTCTCTTTCCTTGAATCCTTTATAGGCTCCAATGCAAATATTGACTTTGTTTTGCATGGCCTTTTCTCCTCCTTGCATTTGGGCCTCCACTTCACCCTGTTGAATATCTCATTGAGAACTGTCATGGTTAGAAGTGTGAGAGCTCTCCTGTCTATTTTGGCTCTTCTTTCCTCCTCTGTATTGTACATGTTAGGATCCTTTCTAATCCTAGATGCAGGAATGTCAAGAGTATATGTTGATCCTCTCTCTCAGCGATTTGATGATAATCCCTTTTATCTATCGATGTAATTTTGTTTCTGTATTTTCAGTTCCAGCGATCATACACTGAGTATGTTCAGTGATCACTGAGAAGCTTGTTTTATAAATCTCAGAGACAAACAATACTTCAAGAAGACAACACTCACACCAAAGAACCTTCAGCGAATGTCGAAGACTGAAACTGAAGATTAGAGACTGGCGAGTACGTGATCTAAAGCGGTATTCAGTGATTACGAGCCTATCTACAAATGTGTGAAGACTGCTCTAGCTTCAGCGAATGATGATGAGACCTCCAGGTTATTCCAGCATTCAGCGATCAAAGGAAGCTTGCTTAGCATGATTGTTGTTGTCTTGTCCTTTTGCACACAAAGGACAAACCCATACCCTTACTAAAGTTAGTACGGTATGGAGCCGATTAGTCGACTCTTTGTCCACCAACTTTAGGCAAAGATGTCTGCTCAAGAATAGTGCTTTTGTACTATTCACTGTAGCAAAGGACAAACCTTCCTCTTAAGGCTTGACACGCACTCTATACCCTACCTTACTACATTAAATGAACATTTAATGCACTGGGTATAAATAGAAGTGTTTCTTCTCTATGCAGAGTGCGCGCATCACTCTCTTACCATATTCTTACTTCAAGTTTCTTCTAGCTTAAGTAAAAGATATTTCTTTTCTTGTATTTGCTAAACCTCTGTGTGTGACCAAAGGTTGTTTAGATAGGTTTCCTATACCTTATCTTTCCACAAACAATCTTGTAAAATTTGTATTGGTCTTCTCTATCAATATATATTTTAAATTTGAAAACTTTGTGTTTGTATTCACCCCCCCTTCTACAAACTGTTTCTTATCTTGTAGACCCTTTTGGGACCAACAGTATATCTATTCTTGGAACAACAAGAATCTTAATGAAAAGTTCAAGAGGGCCATTTAGAATTGAGTTCATCAATTCTTCATAACTATTATCGAGAAACTGAATTATTTTGTCCTCCATTGATGAAATTCTCCCACAAATAGAGTAGGAGGCTTTATTTTATATCCAATGCTAGCATACTCTTTAGAAATCTTGATAGTGTGTGATCAAATCGACTGGAATTCTATGAGAGTTGAGTTGAGAATCCGAAAGTGGATGGCTCTAATGCCAATTGAAAGTTCCCGTATAGTATATCAAGAAATAATTGACAGAATGTAGAGTATGGACAACAAAGAATATAGCCACGAGATTTCTTTATTAACAGGAATGAAAATACAAAGAATGCAACAATCTGCTGATTTGAGTAGAATAATGAATAATATAGAATCTAGAATCAAACTAATAACAATGAATAGCCTATCTATTTATACAAAGAATAATTCCTATAAAGATGGAAAACAAATAGAATAGACTTATTGAGTTGAGGTTGTTGAAAGGATAGTTTTCAAAGTTCCTTCATTCAGAATTATTCTAACTCTGAACTCAAGGTCTTCATACTTGATCTTCATACTTGTACTTGTAGCCCTTGATCTTCACTTCTTCCAGAACTCTGAAGATTTACTCTTCAGAGTTGACACTTGTGCGCATGAAGATAATCTTTGTACCCGAACTCTCAAGTCTATCATTCTAGAGTTTTGAAGATAACTCTTAAGAGTTATTACTTGTATCATTTCTTGGATTCAGAACTCTGAAAGTCTGTGATGCAGAATTCTGAAAATAACTTCTTCAAAATTTTATATTTAGCAAATTCTGAAGCAATCTTGTCTTAAACTTACAGGAAAACAATTTAATGCCTCTAACTTTGAAAGACTTAATTCTATGGAACTTAATTTTTTTTTTCCAAAAAGAAAGAGAGCAGTTGAGAGACTTCTTTCAAATGAGTTTTTAATCAAGAAATACAGAGATACACAAGGTGTATATGAGAAAATCAATTATCAAATGGAGAAACAAGGTTTAGGTTGATTCCTTTATAGGAAATGAGAAAACAAGCATTGAATTAATTTTTAACATTAGACCTACTCAAAAACCTGCTTTTTCATCCCTCAAAAAGACTTCTACTTTCTAGAGGATCAAGATAATCCTTTCAAGAAAACTCAAGTTAAAAAATATGGTGTATGAAAGCATAACTGGAAAAGATAAGACACCACCTATTCAGGATAAGACACCACCTATTCGCCAAAAGTCGTGTCAAATGATTCATATCAAACTAGAGCAATGAAATACATATATTTTTAACTTTAAATCCTTCAAGTCACAAACTCCAACATCTTCTGGACCAAATACTTTCGAACCCATGATTCTGACACTAAGTCAGTTATTAAGATTTTATATCCAGATGCTTTTTGCGTTTGTTCCTCAAAAGAACATAGAAGTTGAAAATATAAAACAAAGTGAATTTTTTTTTGATGAAAATATCTCTGCTCATCAATCTAAACCTAATGTGCAAGAATTTACACGAGATAAAGAAGGATATGAAGTCTATAAATCTGAACCAATTTCTACGTTTGGAAAACCTAAAGTAACCATCACTAACGTCACACTTAGTACCAAAATACAAAAAGTCACTAAATTTTGATCATTAACCACACTTTTTCTTGTAATGGTTGTGCCATAACTTTTACGTATCGGCCTTGTTTGTTTTGAGAATATTTATCTTCGGAAGAGATCTTAAGTAATATGTAATGCAATAATACCAACTTATCATCCATAATTTTCAAGTTATTAATTAGAATTGATTTGAAGGAATAGGCGAATACTAGAGAGTTTGTTTTTCGTTTAAGAAAAAGAATGAATTTAAAACAACAAAAAAATGAGTGTTTTATTGCACAAAATTAGAAACACGAAAAGCCTTAAAACATGTAGACCCATGCCATATTTGTTGCACATCCCTTTATTGAAGAAACCACAAAACCAATAAAAACTTTGAGAAGCCATAAATCAACACTTGGGCACCAGTGATTTTAAGCAAATCTCGACTTAATTTTCTCAACCTCTTTTGTTCCAACTTGGAAGGTTTTAGTCAACACAGCATCTTCCACAGTGGGAGACGATGCAAACAATGCGTTTGCCGCCCTTTGCGTACCGGGCAGCTGGCTATTGAATCCGGCAATCACGGCGGCAGGAACTTTGCCTTTGTTCATCTGGAAGTGAAGTAAGCCTCTAGGGAATGTGAAGATTTCACCGGTCTTGATGGTCTTGGAGAAGAGTTTGTTATCCGTGGTTATAAAGCCAACATCCAATTCGCCCTCCAACACAAACACAATCTCGGTAGCTCTTGGATGGGTGTGTGGTGGGTTCAGGCCGCCAGGTGCGTAATCAATGCGAGCCATGGATACGCCCAGGGTGTTTAGCCCTGTGATTTGTTGGACGGAGGCTGGTGTAACAGTTGCACCAAATGTGTTGTTGGTGAGTGCAGGTTTCGCCAACCCAGCAAAGAAGAAATCATCTGCTGATATGTTGCTTTTGCATGTGAAACCATTCAATTTTACACCTGTTTTTAATTTGATCTATCAACTGTTAGATTTTCATTCAACCACCAACCTTATGCATGCACTGCCTCTTCTACAAGGAGATTTAATCGTGATACAAAAGCATTAATTATGTCAAGAATAAATGTCCATCATTTATGGAAAACCAAAGGGAAAACTCGTGATTTTGGCCAATAATAACTAAAATACTAAATGCTGGTCCACCAAAATTAAAGATAAGCCAAGAAAGTGGTGGCTTATTATTTAAGTAAATTCAAAGTTCAAACCACCAAAGACATGGACACTGACATTGACTTGACGTTGCCTTCTACATCCATTTTTTGACCAAGAACCTGATGAATTTTAGCTCAAAAATGGATGCAAACATGGAATTTTTTTTTGCATAATCTAATCAATGGTTTTTGTTCATCAATCGTCTTAATGGTATATTTATAATGAATCGGTTTTAATATATAAAAAGTATACACCTAAAATAGTTTTGGAGTAAGTACAGATGCATGAACGTGAGGTACCTGAAGCAAGATCTGCAACACAAACATCTTGAAGCAATTCAGGATCTGCAGAAACGAAGGAAGCCAAGAAGAAGGCCATCATCATGCCAATCACCAACCCATAATCACTATTAGCCATGGCAAAATCTTGATCACCCGATAATTATAATAAACTAGAAACCCTTTCCACTTTGTACTCAAAAGATCATGAAACAAAGGAGAAAAGTGGGTTTAATGGGAAGAAATGAAGGTGGAATGTGTGATATTTAAAGGAGGTGGTGTTGAGGTTGGGAGAAGACATTTTGAATGCTATTTCAGATTGGTAGATGGTCCCTTTCAGTTCCATCTACTTGTTTCTTATTCTACGCAATTCAATTCATTAATTATTTCTTTCAAGATAAGTGGGAATCATTCATCCACATAAACTTATAACTGGCTTCTGTTTCTGTTTTCTGGATTCAGACAACAGCAAAAGTAAACGCAACGGTGTTATTGGGTTAGAATATCGACTTGTTGGGATGGAGACCATTCATGTTGATTTGGAAATTTGTCAAACCTATTAATTACATTTTTTATATCATTCATGTTAACATACGATATGAAAATGATGACAGAGCATGTTTATAGACTATCGGATTTGAATTAGGGATGTTTGGGATTGCTTATTTAAAACAATTTATGTTTTTTTTTTTTTGTAAAAGTGCTTATTAACTTATGTGGTATCAAACCGGAGTTAAATAAAATAGGGTTAAAATTGTAAAATGGTAATAAGCAGTTTTTCATAAGTCATGAATGATTAACTTATCAAAAACAGCTTATTACCGGTTTGACACCGGTATAAGCTGTTTTTTTTATCCAAACACACCGATGTCAGACCGAAATAAGTTAAAAAACAGTTTTTATAAGCAATCCCAAACACCCCTTAATGCTACAAATATTAGGTGTTTTAATAGCGGGAAATCTCTAATAATCTCATTTTGTATTTTTTTTTTGTCACGTCATTGTCACCTTAATAAGAAACTTAATAAAACGAGGTGATTACAAAAATATCACTTTTCTTTTTTAATTTATAAAATGTAATTTTATTTATTGATTATTATATAAATTTAATAGATGTATATATTATAAAATTGTAAAAAAAAATCAAATATAATTTGTTAATTTATATATTTTGTTAAAATATTTGAAAAAAATAAAACACAAACATAATTCTATACTACAATCAAAGAAATGCAAAATTACAAAAATAGTAATTTTTATAAAAAACAACATTAAATAACAAATAGTAATATAGATCACTTGTAATATTTATTCGACCAAATATGTTCAACCAAGTCGAAGCAAAATTAATGATGAACTTTATTTGAAAACATCTCAGAATTTCGTTGAAAATATTATTGAAATTCATGGATAGTTACTTGAAATAGTTATATTGAATCATCTATCTTTTCATCGATCCAATTGATCAACATGTCACCTTCACTTTCAATAATTATATTATACAAAATTATGCATATATGCATAATATTATTAACTTTGACGTAGAAGGAGAGGTGGGAAGAATTTCTCTTATGGTGATATATATACATATATATATATATATATATATATATATATATATATATATATA
>NW_020200819.1:10831-39543 GCF_001531365.2 Cynara cardunculus var. scolymus
TCTATATATATATATATATATAGAGAGAGAGAGAGAGAGAGAGAGAGAGAGAGAGAGAGGAATGAGTGATCAAATGCAAACCACCATCATCCATCATTTCATTGTTTAATCTTATGATTTTTTTTATGAAATTGTTTCATATAATACTTTTTTTGGTAAAGTTATTTCATACATGGTTATGAAATAGTTTCATATAATACTTATAAATTTTTGATGAAACTGTTTCATGTATTTCTCTAAAAATTAATGAAGATAATAATATCCATGATTAACACACTCCATAATAAAAATGATTAATCAACCTCTCATAATTACAAAAAAAATTGAACGAAATGAAAAATTATGATTGGTTGAATGTGGTTTGTACGGGTTATACAAATAACGTGGTTTGCAAAGTAAACTCTCTCTCTCTCTCTGTGTCTGTATATATATAGGGACCTAATCAAATGAGAACTGTTTTGTTTGTGGTAACCTTGAGATCCAATCTCAACCACAAGTCAAAGGTTAAATTAGAAAATTAATAATTTTGGCAATTTTAACTTAAAATATTAATTAAGGGCATTTTAGAGATTTTATAAATATTCCCTCTCATCTCTCATCTTTCTTTTCTCCGACGAATCTTATTCGGCTAACCTTATTCCGATGAACCTTATGTGAAAACAAAATACGCACAGTAATACCTACAAATGATATTCACTGTGATACCCATACATACATACAAAATGCACAATATGATACCCTTTGTAAAGCAATGAAAATAACGAAAATGCACACTATGATACATTTCATAAAACAAATAAAATACATTGCGAACGTTATCACTATAATACAGTTTGATTCATAAACGTCTTTAAAATACGATGTATATTAGGTAATTGATATAGTAGGTGGCTAATTTTAATTAAATATTTCCTTTTAAAAAAATTAATTAAATATTTTGATTAGTTGTCAAAAATACAATTAATATATTACCCTGTTAGCTTATTTAAAAAATATCCTTCAATATCTCAAATGAATGGTTCAAGTGGATCTCATGATTATCAAAAACTAATCAGTTTTTCCTTGAATGTGTTCATAAAAATTATTTTATAATAATTATTCTATATTTTCTTTTCAATCATAACTTATATTTTTTTGTATAGATTTATTAAAATAAAATAAAATGGTTAAGAAATAATAAATAAAATAATAACAGAAAATGAAAGTATGAAGAACCTAGATTTTTGTTCAATTACGTGGATTCTATTAAGAACATGTGACTCGACAAGAACCTATGTCTCACGGTAGAGAGGTCTTGTAAAACCCCAAAAAAAAAACTTCATCTGAAACCTCTATTGTGGATGCTTTAAGATACTAGAGTAAATTACAATTTTTGGTACCTTCGGTTTAGTAATATCACGGCTTCGTATTAATTTCATTTACTGCATAAAAGGGCTTATCGTTTGCACTCTGTCATGGTTTTTGACTGTGGACGAATGTCAATCTATTATCTTTGTCAAATATGAGATTTTTTATGTCATTTTCCCATTCTCCTTTATTTGAGTATGCTAGCAGATGAAGCTGGGAACTTATTGTGCATCATGACACAAGGGATATAGATCTTAGCTTGATTTAGAACCAAACAAACATGCACTTACAAAAAAAAAAACACTAATGTTTCATGTTTCATTAGAGTAGTTAGGATGAATGGTTTTCGTTGGAGTAGTTGGTAGGTTGGACATGGGTTGGGTTGGTTGATTTTAAGGAGTTTGAATAATCCTACCCGATTATTGTAGTCTTAAAAAACTAAAATTGGTTAAAAAAAGATTTTAAGTATAAACAAGTGCGTGTTGCATTGGCATGGTTGTGACTAATAGGACCATTGCATGAGCATACTTAGATAACCATTAGTGATGCAGCGTACAATAAGTGAATGAAGGTTGATCTCTTTGATTTTACGAATCCCAGGGAGCATATTCTTCTAAAGTTCGTTCATTCAACAAATACGGAACTTTATGCTCAAATCGAATTCACGTGAACTCAAATTTTGGATGAAAATGAAAGTTTGTTGTATTCATGGTCTGATCATCCAGATTAAATAGGAAACACATAAATAAGATTCCAAAACCCAAACGGGCCAGAAAAGACGATGTGCCACGCGTAAAGCCTAAATGAAAAATATAAAAATATGGCAAAAAACACAAAAGTGTCCAAAAACATGTCCAAATGACGTTTTAGGCCTTGAATCGTAGGGCCCTTTAGGTCCTACCTAGAGTGTGTTTCTCGTTTCACGCTTCAAATTGACTGGTTATGGGAGTCCTTAGCAAAAGTCATGTGTGTTTAAGCACGACACTCTTCGTTTGTCCAGTCATGAGCCTGAGGGAACAATAAGGTCTGGTCCTCAATGTCAACGCCCGCATCAATTAGTCACTATTCTAAGTTACTTGAGATTTTGTGTCAACGCCCGCATCAATTAGTCACTATTTTATGCATCAATTAGTCACTATTCTAAGTTTGGGTATAAAACCCAGGTCCAATTTCTTATGCGGGAGACCCAATTCAGATAGTCGTGATTTTTCCCTCTCTTAGGCGATTTATCTCATCCTTTATCTCCTCATTAAAATCAGTTGTTTGACATAAATGTGCATATATTATCCATCTCCAAACATTTAAGAGCTTCCAAGTTAGAAGATTTCAAGCTGGGAAAAAGATCCAAGTTCATCTCCTCTATTTTTAGGGTTTTGCTTGGTTTTCTAGGTTTTCTTTAAAAACCTAGCAAATGAGTTTCAAATGCTTTGTAAAACTAGATGCATGTCAAAAAGCTTATCTTGCTTATATTTCTAGCTTTACATAAAATATTATCATATTATTTAGTGATTTGGTCATATAACTTCATTTAGAGAACATTTGTTTTATTTTTAAGGAAACCAATATATCGGGGTCATGAACTAACTCTTTTCCATTATTAGACTTTATACTAAGAAAGGTTTATACAAAAGTTTTCTTAAAGTATTGAGGTCTCCACATAGATTTTATTATGTGAAATTGTTGACATGTTTTGGGGTAATTTTAATTTAGGGGTTTTATTAAGTATGATAAATATGGTGGTTGGACTATTAGCCTTTCATTTTGAGTAATCATGTATATTTCCCTAATTGAATTAAATGAATATCCCTACTTGTCATTAGATGATTGGATGAGCTCTTCAAGTAGGCACTAGTAGGGCTGAGTCTTGAGGTGCTACCTTGGAGGTAGGCACTAAGAACTCTGCCGCTTGAGGTGTTACCTTGAAGGTAGAGACTGAGTGTACCTAGCTTTGAGGTGTTATTCGTAGGAATAGACACTAAAGTCAATTGAATCTTGAGGTAAAACTTGCTAAGAGGTCGTTAAGACAGTTGGACAACACGTCTTGAAGTGTTGTACGATAATGTTGCATGAGTCGCATTATTTTGTGTTCCGTCACCCTCAATAGATATGGGGGTCCCTTGTTGATTCCAAATGAATGTAATACATGGTTTATAAATGGATTTAACTAACTAATTGCGGTTACTTATTTCATTTTCATGCTCACTGAACTTTTTGGCTTAACACTTTGTTTCTGTCGGCATGTATCATAGGTTCCAGTGTCGGGGTTGCTAAGCAGGTTTGACATGCCATTTATAGAGAGAGATTTTGGGATGCCATGTATTGATATATTCTTTTGATAGTTTGGGTGACATCCGGTTGTAATATGTTTCTTCAAGGACTAGATTAGGAGGTTGTTAGCCTTAAACCAATTCATTGACAGCTGTATTAACTGGTATGTATTGTTCCCTTTTTGGGTAAAGCTCTTATTTTGATATTTAAATACCAATTTCCTAGTTTTCTTGGGAATATTTTGTTGTCCCAATTATTGGGGTGTTACAAGTTGGTAGCAGATCTTTAGTTCAATTAAACTTGGTATGAATTTACATGCCTAGACTTAAGTTGTGTACCTTAGTGAAAAATTCTTTGGTCATGGGTAGTTATTATAGGTTGGAAGAGCAATAGGACCTACGAGAATACACTAATTGAAAGTTGTAATGATGGTAACAAGAATTCTTGTACGTAATATATTCAAAATTTGATACGGCCCATGCTACTATGAATAAATTATTATGTGAGCATACTTGAAATTGTTATTGTTATAATGATTGATGGGTATAGTTGTATGTAACAAATCGTTAATCTTATAAAAAATTAACCGATATGATCATTGTCATGAGTGTGACAGTTCATTATGGTGAATACACAGAGTCGACAAGTAACCCAAGATGATAGACATGACGCAAGTGTAATGGCTCCATATCAACCAAGGAAAGTTGGTAACACAATTCCCCAATCCCACCAATGTTGAGGAACTGACATTGTGCCGAGGAAAAATTTGAACACTGATAACCCCATCATCAAAAAAGTATACCCCTCAGTCTGCATTAATGGATAGATTTCTGGAATGATGAATTCACCCATGCACAAACGTAGGAAAGGTTCGTTAAACTACTAGAAGATCGAGATTCTAGTAACCAAAGGCATGAGATTGTTGCAAAAAACACTATGGGTTGTTTCGGGGGTGTTGGGAATGCTATTGGCACTGAGGAACAAATAACTTTCGGTATGAAACAAGGATAGAGAGTCTGTTCGTACAAAACTTTCTTAGGTAGCAAACCGCCTGAGTTCTCAGGAATTACCGATTCAGTCATATGCATAAATTGGATCCAAGAAATCGTACAGGATTTTGATTCAAGTGATTGTCGTGAGCAACAACAGGTGAAGTATGCTTCAAAAATGCTAAGCGGTCAAGCCCTTAGGTGTTAGAACATCACTAAGTCCTCCCTTGAGAAAACTGTCATTTTGTTCTTGAGTTAGGAACTTTTTAAAGGAACTTTTTTGGACAAGTACTGCAATGAGATGGCCTTGAATCCTACCAAGGATGAGTTTCTGGCTCTCAAGAAAGGAGATATATTTGTGGCCGACTACTCAAGACTATTCATAGAAAAGCTCGACTTAGTAGGGCATCTAGCCACGGATGAAAAGTTTAAGATCAAAACCTACGTTAAAGGTTTATCGACCGATATGAAAACGTCGATGCGAAATTCTAAGGTGTCGACCCTCGAAGAGGCTATGGAGGAAGCTCAATTGACAGAGGACGCCATTGCTATAGGTAAAGAGAAACGAGCTTGGTTGGTGAGAAGAGTAGATCGGAGGGCCACCCAGGCCCGTAAGCAAGTTTAAAACTTTTTCAAGTGGAAGGAATGTTGACTCCCATCGAGAAGCAAGATGGTGCCATAGGTGTAAAAGAAAACACTATCGTTTATAAAACCCAAATTTGGGGGCCGGTTTGTTTTAGAATGTCGAGAATCGGGTCACATAAAAAAGATTTCCTAAAGTTGAAAGGGCGTAACCGTAGGGTGCCAAGCAAAAACCTGACAAAGAAAGAGAACTCAACGAGAGCTTTCCAAATGACGAAGGAGGAGATAAAAGTGATCGTGAATGTAGTATTAGGTACGTTTCTAGTTAACACCTTGTCTGCTCGTGTCTTGTTCGCTTTAGGTGATAATGTTTATTTGTATCAAATACTTTCTACAAGAAATTTATTATATGTGTTAGAACTTTAGATGATACTTTAGTGGTAAAAGTAGCCAATGGAGATCAAGATTTAATTTTCCAGTGTTTTGAAAATTACACGTTAGAAATTGATGAGAAACAATTCTTGGTGAACTTGTTGCCCATGTCCATAGGTGGGTTTGATGTTGTTGTAAGGATGGATTGGTTAGTCAAAAATCATGCCGACATATTTTGCTCCAAAAAGATTATTTGCTTACATTTTTTAAATGGGGAGACGATGACCATTTACGGAGAAAGAAGGAGGACTACCTCAATTATCTCATCATTAAAGGCGCATAAGTGCTTATCCAGGGGATGTCTCTCATAATTTGCTTACATCCTTGATGTGAAGTTGTAAAAGAAGAAGTTAGAAGATGTTGATGTGGTTTACAAATACCCATATGTTTTTCCTGATGATCCTCCCGGTTTACCTTCGAAACCTTAAGTAAAGTTCCGTATCGACCTTGTTTTGGGCGCGACCCCAATGACCCGTGCTCCCTACCACCTAGCACTTTAAAAAATGCAATAAGTGATGACCCAACGACAAAAATTACTTGAGAAGGGGTTCGTAAGACCGAGCTCTTCACCTTGGGGAGCTTTTGTACTTTTTGTAAAGAAGAAAGACGGTTCAATGCAAATGTGCATAGACTATAGGAGGAACAAGGTGACAGTAAAGAAAAAATACCCGCTTCGTCGAATTGATGATCTTGATCAATTGCAGGAGGCATGATGTTTCTTTAAAATTAATCTTTGATTCGGCTATCATCAAGTTAGAGTAAGAGGTGAAGATGTTTCAAAGATGGCCTTCCAAATGAGATATGGACATTTTGAGTTCTTAGTAATGTCATTTGGGTTTTTCATCTGTGTTTATGGACTTGATGAACCTAGTTTGTCGTCCTTACTTAGAAAAGTGGGTTATAGTATTCATAGATGATATCCTTGTATACTCGAAGAATGAAATCGAGCATAAGTATCATATTTGGGAAGTACTTGAGGTGCTACGAAAGGAGAGATGTTCGCTAATTTTCCAAATGCGAATTTTGGATTCAAAAAGTTCAATTTTTGGGTCATGTAGTATCTAAAGGTGGAGTAAAGGTGCACCTATCCAATATTGAAGCAATAATGAATTGGGAACCTCCAATGAGCCTAACATAAATCATAAGTTTCTTGGGATTAACCGACTATTACTGGAGGTTCATTCAAGACCTTTTAAAGATCGTTTTTCCATTAACCACATTGACAAAGAAGAACGTCAATTTTGTATGGTCCGAAGCTCAAGATCGAACTTTCAGAATTCTTCAGAAAAAGTTATGTGAGGCGCCAGTCTTATCTCTACCCGAGGGATCAAAAGATTTCGTGGTCTTTAGCAACACCTCTTAAATGGACCTAGGGTGTGTGTTGATGCAAAGGGAGAAGGTGATCACATATAAATCCCGTTGACTTAATGAGCGCAAGAAGCACTACCCAACCCATGACTTGGAATTGGGTGCAGTGGTGTTTGCCTTGAAATTGTGGCAGGATTCTCTTTACAACATGAAGTGTACTCTTTCCACCAATTATAAAAGTTTGATTTTGATCAAAAGAAGCTAAATATTAAAGGAGGTGGTCATAGTTATTAAAAGATTATGACTACGTGCTGCCTTACCACCCTTGATAAGGCGAATGTGGTGGCGGATGCCTTAAGTTAGAAAGGTCATTGTGGGAGCATTCAAGTGTCACTCACAAGAGTCAATGTCACATAGAGTTTAATTGAAAAAATAAGACATTTCAAGCCGAAACACACTTATAGAATAAAAACTCAAGATGAAAGTCATGGTAAAACAGCGTCACTTGCTGACTAGAGATGGTCATGGACTCAAGCTTTTTCAAGGCCAAGTTTTGGTACCAAAGTTAGGAGAATATCAGGAATTGTTCTTAGAGAACACTCATAGGTCCATGTATTCCATCATCCTGGTAGCACGAAGATGTATAAGGATTTAAAACTAAATTATTGGTAGCCAATCATTAAATGATGTGACAAATTATGTGGAGAGATACGTTACTTGTCTTCAAGTCGAAGCGGAACACCAAAGACCATACGAAAGTCTTCAATCCCTGAAGATTCTGGAATGGAAGTGGGAACACTTTATAATGGACCTTGTAACAAAATTACCAAGGAAGTTGAATGCTCACGAAAGGATTTGGGTGGTAGTAGACCGATTGACTAAGAGCAATCACTTACTTGCAATACAGGAAACCTTACCAATGGACAAATTTTCAAAGTTATACATTGATAAGCTGATGGTGTACTTTTGTCTATCGATACGGATTGGAATAGTCTCTTTATTTTGAATTTTTGTGATACCTACCAAAAGAGTTGGACACGAGAAGAGATGTCAAAGGGGCTTTTTACTTCCCCAAAAAGGAAGGAACGCTAGCTATATGCTTAACACATGCAAGTGGAAAGTTTATGCCCACGTCCCAATCTCCCTCCCAGAGGGATATGTGCATCTAAAAGATCTTTATACAGTTGAGCATGACCTATCACCCTCAAACGAAAGGTGAAAGAGAAAGAACTATTCAAACTCTCGAAGACATGTTGAGATCATGTGTCATCGATTTTGGTCGTAACTAGGACACTCACCTACCGTTGGCGGAGTTTGCTTACAATAATAGTTATCACTCTAGCATCGAGATGACACTGTTTGAGGCCTTGTATGGCTGAAAATGTAGAACTCCCATGTGTTGACTTGAAGTGGGAGAGAAATAGTTCATCGGACCTAAGATTGTTCAAGAGATGGCGGATAAAGTAAAAGGCATTGAAGAATTTTAAAAAGCGGCTCAAGATCGACAAAAGAGATTCCGACAAAAAACGAGACCGATCGAGTTTCAAGTGAGAAATCAGGTAATGTTGAAGGTATCCCCATGGAAAGGTATAATTCGATTTGAAAAACATAGGAACCGCTTCCTTGAACCTTTTATTATTTTGAGTCGGATCAATTTACAAGCGTACAAACTAGGATTACCACCAAAATGGAAGGGATCCACAATACATTTCATGTACGTTACCTACGTAAATGCATAGCGAAGTAGGAGAGTGTCATTCCTTTGTCTGATATTCAAGTGGATGGAAGCAATCATTACATATAAGAACCTGATGCCATTTTAGGGAGGAAGTCAAAGAAGATTTGTCACAAAGAGGTTGTTATGGTCAAGGTTAAATGGTAGCATCATCAAGGTGAAAATGTGACTTGGAAAGGCGAAGAGGACTTAAAGGGGTGATATCCCCATCTTTTTGCTCAGAACGAGATTTCGAGGGTGAAATTCTTTCCAAGGTGGGAGGATTGTAATACTCAGGATTCTAGTAAGTGGAATTCCAAGTTTACCCTATCTCTTATCACTAAAATAGTTATTATTTACTGTGTCTTAAGGTTAGAATATTTTGAGTAACAACTTTTAGGCAAGTAAGGGGATCAAATGGATGAAAAGGCTGGAAACTCTTGGTATAGTCCAGGTGATATTGCCCGACGATAGTGCTATAGGGCATAATCGTCGTTCAGGATCGTCGAAAAGTACAAGCTCTCGGTACAGTCCGGGTGATAGTGCCTGATTATAGTGACTCTGGGCAAAATCTCCTATCAAGGTCGTGAAAAGGGTCTCTTTGGGCATAAGAACATAAGTTTGGTTTCTTTAGAGAGAGACCTAATTCAGATCAGTTCCATTTGTAATTTTTCCCTCTCTTGGGATATTTTTCTCACCCTTTGCTACTCTCCTCATTACTCGATTGGGTGATATCAATATGTATTTATTATCCATTTGCAAACATTTAAGAGCTTCAAAATTAGGAGATTTTGAGCTAGGATCAAGATCTAAGTTCATCACCTCTATTTTTAGGGTTTGCTTAACTTTCTAGGTCGTCTCTAAAAACCTAGCAAGTGAGTTTAAAATGTTTTGCAAAACTATCTTTCTTACATTTCTAGCTTTACCTCAAGTATTATCTCATTATTTGGTAATGTGGTCATATAACTTCATTTAGAGAACATTTGGTGTTTAAAGGAAACCATTATATTGGGGTCATGAACTTACTATTTCTCATTATTATACTTTATACTAGGAAAGGTTTATATGAAAGTTGGCTTAAAGTATTGAGGTCTCCATATGGATTTTATTATGTGAAATTATTGACATGTTTTAGGGTAAGTTAATGTTGGTCTCAACCGGATCCACAAAAGTTTATAGATAACAATTTGTAGAAGGGGGGGGGGGGTGAATACAAACACAGTAACTTTCACTTTTAAATAATATATATTGATAAAGAAGATCAATACAAATTTTACAGATTGTTTGCGAAATTGATAGATACGGAACCTAGCTAAACAGTCTAAGATACACACAAAATTACAGATAACATTAAGAAAAGATTTGATACAAGAAATATGGTAAAAAGAAATGTGCTCTTCACTTGTTAAAGTGGGTCTCTTAGACAGATAGTAGAGAGAAAAGTAACTTCTTCAGTAAGTTTAGAGTGAGGAAAATGATAACTGAGAGAAGAACTACTCAACTATTTATACCCCATTACATTTAAAGCAATTCAAAAGGTACAGGACACGTGTCAAGCTTTTAGATGAAAGCTTGTCCTTTTGTTACAGTATATACAATCCTTTTGGCTGTATATGAACAATCCTCTTTCATAAAGTAGGTAAGCACATTTAGAGTCAAATGAGTGGCTTCGTAATATACTATATTTAGAAAGGTATGTGTTTATCCTTTATGTATAGAAGGACAAAAAAAAAAAAAATCTTGTTCAACAAGATTCATTTGATCGCTGCACACTGGAATGACGCTCAGAGTCTCATCAGTGTTCACTGAATCTTGCGCAAACTTCCAACTTGTGTAGACGAACTTATTATCACTAAAAACCACTTCAAATCACGAATATGATGGTCTTTAATCTTCAACTTATGTTTTTGACATCACTAAAGGATATGTGGTATGAGTTTTGTCTACTTGAAGTATATTGGTCTTTGAACAAGTTACAATACATGTTGAACAATCATTGAACAGAATCATTGCTGATCTCTAAAACTGAATAGAGAGATTATACACTTCGATATATAAAAGGATCATCATCATCAAATCATTGAGAGAGAGGATCAACAATCTCCCTCTATTTGATGATGACAAAGGAACATAAAGAAAATTTCTTAAGTTACATCAGTAAGGAAAAGGTACTAGTAAAATAGTTGTCCCTTTTAAATGTTTTCGGATCTTTTCCAGTGATACACTTTACTTGTGTAAATTTACTTAAAGTTGTAAACAAATGCAAGTTCAAGGACAAACTGACATAATAATGATAACTGAAACTGAAAGCATATTCACTGACTAGAAAGTTGTCAGTGAATGTAAGAGAATTGGAACTCATAAATACTTGTTCTTTTTACTCTTTTCAGGGATCTTTTTCAGTGAACGAATACTTTTATTGAATATTTAACAAGAGAAAATATTACAAGTCATTTATCAGTATTGGTAGACCTAATACATAAAGGTTATACATTGAAAGTAAAGAAAAGAAAATTAGATTACAAGATTGAAAGGACGTCTAATCTAAGTTGCTGAAGTTGAGATACCTAGGGACCTCTTCTCCAAGCTTCTTGCTTCTTATCATTTCCCTTTTGATCTTACGCTTCATCACCTCTCCGAATATATCATCATCGAGTCAAGTCTTTAGATACTTTAAGTGATGTATTAGACAGAGGTGGAACTTAGATACTTGCTGGAACCTGTATTCACCGTCATAGTCAATGAACATAAGTCAATGCTCAGGTTTCACATGCATTGTGTTGGGTATATAAGGACCCTTCACAGGCAGTTTCAGGTTCAACTTTGAGAGATCCAGATTCTTTCGATTCCTCAGAATTTTATCCAAAGAAAATTTTGTCTTGTTCTCGTTCTTTTGGGATGGTCCTTCTTCAGGATATGGAAGGTGTTTTCTTTGAGACGACGACTTCTTTGTCAAAGGAGGGACTTCAACGATTTTGGACACCTTCTTGAATAAATCGTTCAAGATGTCTTCAATCAGCTCCTTGTGCTTTAATTTTGATCGCTGAATAGCATGTCGAATATCCGACCATGCATCAAAGCCATACTTCCCGAGTTAAGAAAGATACTCGGTGACAACATCTTGATTCTCTCTGAAGATGACCATTGAGATAAGAGTCCACCATCCTTCATCTGTCTGCTGATGATGATGTTTGAGATCTTGTGGGGACTTATCCTTCTCTCGATCCTTTCCTTGCACCATTTCCAATCTCAGTCTTTCAGTGTCAATACCCATTGATCTTCTCGTTCAGCTTGTGACAATAGTTGGGCCTGAGCATTGACTGGATCTTTCTTCTGGAGTTTCCCTTTGGACAGAGCTTGGGCAACTAGAGTCTTGGCCGGTTCTACACTATCCTTCAGTTGGTCGAGCTGATTTGACAGCTGAATCCTCTACTGGTCTTCGTCAACTGTAGATGTTGGAATTATTGCTTGGCTTTTATTTGATAAACCAAAAGGGTTTATGTAACACCCCAAATCCACATATTGCATATAACACATATTTCATATATAGAATACATGTTTTCCCCACATAGGTCCTTGATACAAGTGTTTGTAATATAAAATACACAACCCAAAAATTCCACAAATACATGCTCTTGCATTCTAGCATCTGTGCTTCCAAAACAGCTAAGCATATAGAGAAGTAATTCACATAACACCCTTTCCCTTATAATCATTACCTGCACACATAATTTAAAAACACAAAAATGAGGGTTAGACATGAATGTCTAGTGAGGTTCCCTTCTATGTAATGTAGGGTGAAGATCACCAAAACGTTTATTTCAAATCATTCAACATATGAAGCAAAATTAAAAACATACTGCCTCGATCCATCGGGCTTCTGGTTCCAAACCACACTTAGAAAATATTTTAAACATCCTTGACCAGAGCCCCTCTGGTCTCTCTTCCAGAGCTTCTGGTCTTCACGACCAGAGCCTCTGGTTTAACTATCCAGACTAAGAAAATATTTCGACAACCAGGACCAGAGCCCCTTTGGTCTCTCTTCCAGAGCTTCTGCTCTTCACGACTAGAGCCGCTGGTTTCACACCACACTTAGAATATAATTCTACATTTAGGACCAGAGCCCCTCTGGTCTCTCTTCCAGAGCTTCTGCTCTTCACGACCAGAGCCTCTGGTTGAACCGACCAGACTTATAAAATATTTCAAAATATTTTCAAGACCTAAGACCAGAGCCTCTCTAGTTTCTCTTTCAGAGCTTCTGGTCTTCACGACCAGAGCCTCTGGTTTTAAACCATACTTGGAATATATTTCAACACAGGACCAGAGCCCCTCTGGTCTCTCTTCCAAAGCTTCTGGTCTTCATGACCAGAGCCTCTGGTTGTACTAACCAGCACCTCTGACTTATATAATTTCTCAAAAATAGTCTTTAGATAAACCTTCAACCAATAAGATTGCCTTTTTCATAAAACGAGTACTTATAAATAGTTCATGTTCGACCAGAGCCTCTGGTTGTACTAACCAGAGCTTCTGGTTCAAAAGACATGACCAACCAGAGCCCCTCTGGTTCAATGCTCAACCAGAGCTTCTCTGGTCTGTTTTTCATAAAAAGACTAAGTATAGAGATTCTTTTGAAATAACATTTAAAACAAAGATTTAAAGCACTAAGCTTGCTTCTCAAAGATATAAAGCTTATTTTCCAAACTCATAAATTCATAAAAGATTTTGCAAAATGAATTAGTATCCAATATCATCTGATTCTATTATGAGGGTCAATCAGATTCCCTCTGGTCCTTGCAAGGTATAACCCGAGCTCCTCTGTTTCCTCATAATCAATGCTTTTACCCAAAGCATCAACAGTCAYRAATWATATTATCTYSAATACCATCACATCATTACCATCATTTCTACTAAAGACAACATCTCTAAATTCTCAAATCACCAAGAAGTGAGAACTCCAATCTGTTGTAACTCTAATAGTTATCATGGTAAGATTTAGGCGATGCAGAGAACGTCCCACCTTATATCCTCCAGATTATCTCCTTTGCATGATGTTCTACCCTTATATCCTCCTACTCATTAATATGAAGTAGTTCATCCAAAGACAGACCTCAGTCACATGTCAGAGTGAACCTATTCATAATCCTCAAACCAATATCATGGTTCCAACATAGGTTTATACTCAAAACCTTTAAACAGTTTAAAACTCTTGTTTTTCTGTAAACTCTTTCAAACTGTTTTAAAAACCCGGATACTGTTTAATTCTCTCCAAAACAATTCCAACAATAAATTCAAACAACACCTTCTCAAGGCTGTTGAAGAACACAAATCTGTTTCATATTTATCAAAACCATATTCCAAAATAACATCATAAAACTGTTAAAAACAGTTTATCATCTTATCCTCAAAAACCAATATCAAAACTCAACAGTTGATACACAATATATGAGGAAAATAGTTTCAAAACCACTCACAGTTTATAAACAAAGGTAGTTTTAAAAGAAAACTCACAGTTTATAAACAAAGGTAGTTTTAAAAGAAAACTCACAGTTTACAAACAAAGGTAGTTTTAAAAATCATAGTTTATACTCAACGATAGTTTAAAACTCACTTAGATCCTCAAAAATAGAATCATAAACCAAACTGTTTAAAACATTAATCTGCATCCTTTTTACCCAGAAACAGATTCGAAACAGTAACAGCTTATATGCTGTTTAAAACAGTATAACATCTTCGAAATCCAGATTCAACAATTAAGCCACAAATATATAAAGGAATCAGTTTCAAAACTACTCACCTTATCAAACAACTTTCTTGATGAAAATCACACAGCAAAAGCTTTATTCTTAACACAGAATCTTCAAGAACACCTTAACTCACACACAGGTTCTTTTCTAAGAGAGAGACAGTGATAAGGATAACCTTATCAAACTCTTCTTTAAATATCCTCACCTAGGCGGTGGAGGATKYTAATAATWRWACTTCAAAGGCGGTGAAAGCTTTTGTCCAATAGAAATAACTTTAGGCGGTGGATTTTGTATTATAAAATTCATGATTTCTTAACCATGAAGATATAATGATTTCACCCGAATAGCTTATCACAATAAGCACCACCTCATGTATACTTCACACCACATGCATACATGTATAAATCATATGGGTCATGCCATCTTTTCACATATAAGCATGCACAATATCATGTTCACATATATAGTTCATGCATTTCTACTTTGGTATGCATATTTCACATAATCCACATAATAAACATGTATAAATTACCTCAACCCAGGTTATGTGAAACCCGATTATAACAGTTTATTAGTGCAGATAGTAGAAGATAAGAGGGCTCAGATTATGAGGTAGAGGGTACGAACCTGGAGGATTGAGCTACCTCTGAGGGATCGATCTCCTTGAAAATGATGGTGAGATTCCCTTTTTCAGCCACTCTCTTGTCTTTGGAGGAGAAGTGTTGGTTCTTCGAGACTAAGGGTTTCTCCTCCTGGGAAGCTGGTTCCCTAAAGGAGACTCCCTTCAGTGCTGGTTATATCAGATGGAACGGAATGCTGAAGTCATCATCATAATATCATATTCATCGTCGTCGTCGTCTCCAAGATCCTTTCCAGCATCAGGGATCTGAAGTTCTTCGTCCTCATCTTCCTCGTCTTCATCATCATCCTCGTCACTAGAATTTTGCAATGCAGATGTGGAGGGTTGGTCTTCATGAATAGACAGAGCTATCATGGATTCATCATCGTCTTCAGCTTCAGTGTCAGCATCAGCTTCAGTGGTGATGGCATCCTCAGCAGCATGGATAACATCTGCATGAGGGGTGTCAGCTTCAGCAATCTCTAGGGCAGCAAATTTTTCATTATCTTTCTCCCACTCTTTGTCATCAGCAAGATGCAAGGAGAGATCATTAAGACTGAGGAGAGATCTTCAACTCTATGCTCAAGATTACCGGGTCCAATTGCTGATGGTCTGACTCTATGAATGTAGGTTTAGAGACCGGGGTGGGTTGCTGGAAGAGCTGAAATATCTGTTGAAGCAGCTCACCATGCTTGGTGAGCTGAGCCTGGGCTTCGTCGGCTTTGCTGGCGAGAGTAGCTATGGCCTCAGTGTTGGCTTTGACCTCCATCTTCACTTTGTTCAGAGTCTCTTTGACGTCATGAACCTCAACTTTGATAACAAAGAGGTCGCTAGTGGCTTCATCCTTTGAAGTTATTGCCTTGTGCACCTCGTAGATCTTATTGAGGACGGTGGCCACAATGGGCAATAACAACTTCACATCATCAGCCTTGTCATAGATGTCAGTCTCTATGGATGAGGGATTCCTGAAGCACCTGTAGAAACAAAAGGGTTTTGACCATAAGATAGCTCAATATTATAAATGAAGAAAGAAGGGTAGGTTAATATTGTACCTAAGGGGTCCTCAGTGTCATATGAAGGATTGACACCGGTAAGAGCACATGCGCCTTCATGAGGAAAGGCAGAAAGTATCCGAGCCGCCTCGAGAGGATCGACTTTAGGTCTTGTGGTGATGGCTTCACCACCAGTGGGGACAACCACTGATGGATCATCAGTGCGAGTGATTGAGACCAAAAGAGAATGAGAAGAAATGATGTATGAGAAAGTACGTGAGTGTTCAGTAGTGACAATGCTGATATGCACACTTTCAGTGATTTGGGTCACTAAAGTGGTTGGGAGAGTGGCCACTTGTACGATAGTGTTTCAATAAAGCATTGAAGAGCTTGGTTGGGGTAAAGAGTGTGCCTCAGGGGTATGGCTATCTTTAATAGTTGAGACCTTTTGAGAGGTCCCCACTAGAAATGTGGTTTTCCCCTTTTTAGCTTTCTTGGCCTCCATTGAAGGACCAAGATTGGTTTCAGACTATGTCCTCCTTTTAGAGGATAAGGTGATGGTAGTTGGGATAGGCTGAGGATGGTTTGGTCCAGTCTTAACCACCGAAGGGAGAGAAGAAGAAGAAGAAGAAGAAGAAGAAGCAGGGAGGGTAGAAGAGATCAATGTCTGTCGGCTTAGACTTGTGGTCTAGCTTCGTAGACCCAAGAAAACAGATGGGCAAGTTACCTTCAGTGTGGTAGTTGGCATCGAAGATCCTTGAGAGTACTCTATTGAGGAATCTTGTGTCGGGAACCACCTTCTTACGCTGGTGCTTGTTCAGCTTCAGCATCAGTTCGTCGAAGAGCAACTTGAGCATAGTTCATATTGATCTGCCTTATCACTGAGACGCCAATATTCAGCACGACGCATGAGGCCTGATCTTGACCCTTGGTCTTCCCGCCCATGCACTGGATGAAGTGCAAGAAGAGGTATTGCCATACCACAGACATGCGGTTCTCCTCAATCTTCGTCAGCGATTTGTTAGGCTCGTTGGTATCCTTCTTCAAGGAGCAATTGTAGCCAATGTCGTCCAACGTCTTGATGATGTGCTTAGTGTGTGGTTCTTCGGAGAATGGCATCGACTCGGGAAGATGATGAGCAGCCCTGGCAGTTGGAACAACAAAGCTGACAGTCATATGGTTGAAGGTGAAAAGGATCTTTTCAACCGTGTTTCCATTCTTTTTAATGGCTTTCTTGGCTTCAGCAGTGAACCAGAACTGTTGGAGGAGATCCTTTACCATGATGGGCTCGAAAGAGAGAATGTATCCTAGCACAAAGTTCATGAGGAACATGTCTGCATCTGCAAACTGGGGCTTTGTTGCAGGAATATCGAGCAGACCGACATGGTTGTTGGGTTTGACAGAGATTTCATCCAACGAGAAGTTCACGCTTGATGCAACCATTTCTGTTCAAAAGAAAAATAGAAGAGAAGAAGATGCATAGATTCATGTTAGAAATGCACTTTAGGTAAAAGTTTTGAAAGAGACTTTATTTTGAAAAATCCAGAAAGATTTAGGGTTTTCCAAGTAGATTTGGGTTTTGAAACTTGGTTTAAAGTCAAGAAGAAGAATGATTTTTAACCTGTTTGTTTATATTTTAAAAAAAGAAGAAAAAACATTTATAAATAACAAACAAAGTTTCATGAAGAAAAACAACCAAAGAATAAACGATACAAACCTGTTTTGTTTAGGAGGAAGAAAAACTGGTTCGGAGTTTAGGGAAGTTCTTGATGTACTTGTTTGCACAAAGTCTTGAGAGCAAAGAATTATTGAGAGAATTTGTGTAAGAGTAAGAGAAAATATGATAGGGTATCTCATATATTTATAGATAGAATGAGAGAGAAAGAAGAGAGAGGGAAAAACAACTCTTCGAAAAGATGTGCAATGATGAAAAACTTTGCAGGTCATTACCCGGTGATCGGATGGAATAGTAATGGACCGCGTATGTCAGAAGGAAGCGCACGTAACGAGAGTCCTTGATTTTAAAAACTTTAATGACGTCATAAAAATATGATCGTTCATTATTTTTTTTCTCTTAAAAGATCACTGAATAAAGAAAGAGTTCAGTGATGATTTTAAGATTCTTTTAAAACATAAGGATCACTGAATAAGAAAGTTCAATGATAGTTTTAAGATAAGAAAATAAAAACATATCTTAAAAGTAAGATACATTTGCTGAAGATTTTCAGTGATTGAGAAACACTGAATCATTTCACCTTTTAAAACATTTTAATCATTGAATAAGGAATGATTCAGCGATAGTTTTGTTTTAAGAAAAGACAAATAAATATACCTTAGAGATATACTTACACAAGAGTTCAGTGATAGAAGGAAATGCTGAAACATATCTTTTAAAACATTTTGATCACCGAAAAAGAAAAGATTCAGTGATGGTATTAAGATTTTTGAAAAGAAGATAAGTATACATACCTTAGGAGAAAGAAACATTCACTCAAAAGTTCAGTGATAGAATAAGAACACTGAATCATTTCACTTATGTATCACTGAGTATTACTTAGAGCTGAAGGAATTAATCCTCAACATTCAGCATTACAAGTTCGCTGATTAAGATGTTAAATCTTTTCTCATCAAGAGGCTTTGTAAAAAGGTCAACTTGTTGGTACTCAGTGGGTACGAAATGAACTTCAATATTACCATTCATAACATGATCTCTGATAAAATGATAAATGATCTCAATATGTTTGGTCTTGAAGTGAAGAATAGGGTTGTTTGCAACTGCAATGACACTAGTGCTATCACAATAGATAGGGATCTTTGAGAGCTGAAGATCATAATTGCTGAGCTGACTTTTCATCCAAAGGATTTAGGCACAGCAGCTTCCAGCGGCAACATATTTAGTCTCAGCAGTTGATGTAGACACTGAGTTTTGCTTCTTACTTGTCCAACTCACAAACTTTCCACCTAGAAGCTGACAGCCTCCGGTGGTGCTTTTCTTATCAGTTTTGCAACCTGGAAAATCACTATCCGCATAACCAATAAGGTCGAAACCTGAGTCCTTGGGTACCAAAGTCCTAGATTAGGAGTTCTCTTCAGATATTTGAATATGCATTTTACAGCAATCAGATGGGATTCCTTAAGTTTAGATTGAGATCGTACACATAAACAAGTAGAGTACATAATATCAGGTCAGCTAGTTGTGATATATAGAAGGGAGCCGATTATTCCTCTATAAACAGTAATGTTTACAAGCTTTCCATTTGGATCCTTGTTCTGCAAGAGGGGAGGAGCCATTGGAGTCTTCATAGATGAACTGTTGGTTAATTCGAATTTTTTTCAACATATCTCTAACATAATTACTCTGATTGATAAAGATACCTTTATCTGATTGTTTGATTTGAAGACCTAGAAACTAAGTCAGTTCTCCCATCATGCTTATCTGATATTCTTTCTTCATGCGGTCAGCGAACCGAAAACACAATCACATATAATATCATCGACAAAAAATTGGACTAGAATGATATGACCCTTGACTTTCCTAAAAAAATAGGGTTTGGTTAATCTTTCCATGGACCAATTTTTTAGAGATGAGAAATGAAGAAAGGTGTCATACCAGGTACAAGGGGCCTGTTTTAACCCATAAAGAGCTGTATCTAATCGATAGACATGATTTGGATATTTAGGTTCAAGAAACCCTGAACGTTGTTCAACATAAACTTTCTTCTGAAGTTTTCTATTCAGAAAAGCGCTCTTTACATCCATTTGGTAGACTTAAAAGTCTCTATGGGTAGCATAGGCTAGGAAGAGTCGAATAGCTTCAAGTCTAGCCACTGGTGTGAAGGTTTCATCATAATCGATTCCTTTTTCTTGCCTGTATCCTTGAGCAACAAGACGAGTCTTGTTAGGGGTTACACTTCCTTGTTCATCTAACTTATTCCGATAAACCCACTTGGTGCCTATTACAGTTTTGTCAGATGGACGCGAGATAAGGTTCCAGACTCTGGTCCTATCAAACTCAATAAGTTGTTCTTGCATAGCAGTGACCCAACTTGGGCCAGTGATAGCCTCATTGGTTTTCTTGGGCTCAAATAGAGAAAGAAAGTTGACATAGAGACATATATTACCTAGATCGTAACATGTTTGAATACCTACACTTGGATCATCAAGAATTTTATGTATTGGATGGTCTTTCGTCTATCACTGAGCTAGTTGAAGATAACCTTCTGAGATTGGGGGCTCAGACATAGAAGATGAGGCATCATCAAGAGAGTCTTCAGCAACAGGTTGGATTGCTAAAGAAGCCTCAGAGAGCGATTCAACACTGATAGAGGTTTAGTGACTGAAGAAGATTTCGACTGAAGAGTCAGTATTTGAAGTTGAAAGGGGGTAAGTGACCAATGGGAATGGCAGCAATCCTTGAAAAGGATTCAGTTCTGTTACTAGTCACATCTGGAACAATAAATGGATCATCGTCAGCTTCTGGGAGGTTAACGTTCGGTTGATTGTTGAAGGAAGCTTCAAGTTTTCTATAGTGAGATATCATCCAGTTATCTAACTCTTCATCATCTTTAAAGATGGGTTTAGAGTTTGGTGATTGAGACTCATCAAATATGACATGAATAGATTCCTTTATTGTCTATCGTCTTTTCTTGAATACTCTGAAGGCATTGGACACTGAAGAATATCCAAGAAAGATTCATTCATCAGCTTTGGGATCGAACTTTCCAAGTTGGTCTTTGTTGTTTAGGATATAGCAAGTACAAACAAAGATATGTAGAAAGCTGAGAGAAGGCTTTCTGCTATGGAAGAGTTCATAACCGTCTTTTTGAATTTCTTGACGATAATGGATTGCATCTAAGTAAAACAAGCAGTGCTGATAGCTTATGTCCAAAACTAAGTAGGGAGATGAGATTCGTTGAGCATTGATCGAGCGTCTTCAATGATTGTTCAATTTCTCCTTTTAGCGACCCTGTTCTGTTGTGGAATTCTCACAGCTAAGAAGTTGTGTGAGATTCCCTTGCTCACAAAGAAGTCATCAACGGTACTGTTTTTGAATTCAGTGCCATGATCACTCCTAATATATTGTACTCTGATTTTGTTTAGTACTTCTATGCGTTTGATGAACAAGATGATTTATCCAGGTGCATCACTCTTAGATCTGAGAAAGAAGACTCAAGTGTACTTAGAAAACTCGTCAACAATAAATCTGATGTTGTGCTTCAGTCCTTCAACATATGCAACACGTCTGAAGGTGCTTGCACCGTTGGTTAATATACCAAAGCCCTTGGAATATCCTTTTTTGTTTCCTCCAAAGATCATGGTAGGGCCTTTTTCGACGTTATAATCAGTGAGCAGGTATTTGTCTCCGGTCATGTGTCTTGAACATTCATTATAAAGATACCATATGCCTTTGACTTTTTGCAAAAGAAAACATATAAAGATTGCTTTGGTACTCATTTCTCAATGGGTCCAGCAGGCGACATCTATTGATACTGAAGGCTCAGGGTTAGAAGGTGTCTTCATTGAGCTTGAAGAAGAGGTTTCAGTAGACTTCTTCACCTTAGTCGTTTTCACAACTTTGGTGGCTGATTTCGCCTTGGATGATTTTTCAGCCTTAGCTACTTTCTTTACCTTAGCTGGAGGACTAGATTTGGTAGCTGAAGGACACCTATTGGCAATATTTGAAGTTTCACAACAGTGACGACACTTCCTGAAGTTGAAAGAAGCTTTAGGGCCAGAAGGGTCAGAGAGAATAGAAGAGGGACAAGCTCCAAGGATTCCTTTCTCATTTGTTCAAGGAGGAACAGTTGAGAGTTTGGATACCTTGGGTGAAAGATTCACTTTCAGCTTTGGCTTAGATCTCTGAGAGGGTTCAGAGACGTTGGTCCCTGAGGAAGAAGGTTTACAAGCTGAAGGAATATATCTGGGTCTATTTGACTTGTTGGCCTTCTTAAAAAGAGGAGCGCTGACAATGGCTTTACCTTTGTCTTTGCGTCCTGAAGTTGAGGGAGTTCCTTCAAGAGGAGTCTCAGTGGAAGAGTACTGAGAGGAAGAGATTTCAAGAATGGAAGAGACAAAAGTACCAAACTTCAGTATGGATTTGTTAGTGACACTTTTTTCTTGATCATAGAGAATCCTAGACCACTCTTTATCTTGGCAGGGATCTGAGGGTTGATGATCTTAGAGGTAGGTTTTGTCTTCCTCTTTAGAGGATGATTCAGAAGTAGAATCAGCCCAATCGTGTAATTTAGCGACAAGACCTTTACATTTATGCTGAAGAGTCTTCATCTTCTTGTACTTCTCCTTCAGTTTCAGGTACTTTTCCTTTTGAGGCCTGAAGGAGGATGGGAGATTGGAAGATGGCATCGTAGTTTTCTTCAGCTTGCATTCACATGCAAAGTGACCTTTGCATTGGCAGTTATAGCGTCTCGCTGAAGCCTTGTCAGTGATGTTTGACTTTGGCTTTTCAACTACGGTCAGCGAAAGAAAATCTACGGTAGTTTTTATTTCTTGAGAACCTCCTAAAAGAGTTAGTTAGAAGGGCCATCAACTCATCAAACTCTGAAAGATCAGCGTCTGACAAGCCCTCAGAGTTAGAAGGACCTAACTTAGTGATAGAAACAAAAGAGGAGGGAGTAGAAGAAATAGAAGGGTTAGTTGAAGGGCTATCAGAGATCAAAGCTAACATAGATGTTTTCATATCCCTGGAGTCTTTGAGAAGATTCTTCTTCAGCTGATGGGATTGCTCGTGATTAAGCAGAATCCCATAAAGAGAACTGAGAGAAAGGGAGGACATGTCCTTGGACATCTTGAGACACATGGTACATTGATCCCATGCTTCTGGCAAACATTCAAGGAATTTTGTCAGTGTCTCTGAGTTGGAATATTCTCTTCCAACTGTCCTTAAATCGATAAGGAGAAAATTAAATCGTTGATGTACTTCAGACAAAGATTCTGTTTTTTCACAAAGAAAATTTCATATTGTCTTACTAGATTAATCTTCCTCGATTCTTGTACTTCAGGAAGTACCTTCATATTGAACTCATAGAGTGTCCCACATGGATTTCGAGGTTTTAAGCTTCATCCCTGAGTGATAGACCTCGTCAGGAAGAGCCATGGCTATTATAAACCTTGCACAAGTGTCTAAAGCCACCATCTTCTTATCTTCATCACTTAATTAATGAGAGAGCTTTAGAATCTGCGGTTCAAAAATCGCGACAGTCGTAGCAGTTGCAGGAATAGCTGGAAACATAGCGGATGGAACATAGGGTCTATTGTTTATATAGTATGGAATCTTAGGATCCACACCTTCGAAGAAGAGAAACATTCAGTTTTTTCAGAGACTGAAGTTGTCTCTAATTAACCGAGGAGGTTTCGCAAAAGAGACATTATCATGAAAGTTGGTGCTAGTATTTTGCAAAGCCATTTTGAAAGGAATAAACTATCTAGAGAAGAAGAGATAATAAAACACCAATACAACAACAATACAATACAACAACAATACAATACAAAAGCAAACACTACTCTGATACTACTTGTTGGTCCTAGCCGGATCTACAAGAGTTTATAGGTAACAATTTATAGAAGGGGGAGAATAAATACAAACACAATAACTTTCACTTTTAAAAACTATATATTGATAAAAAAGATCAATACAAATTTTATAGATTTTTTGCAAAAGAGATACGCTACAGAACTTATCTAAACAATCTAAGATACACACAAAATTACATATAGCAATAAGAAAAGATTTGCTAGAAGAAATAAGGTAAAAAGAAATGTGCACTTCACTTATTAAAGTGGGTCTTTCTGTTAGACATAGGGTAGAGAGAGAAGTACCTTCTTCGGTAAGTTTAGAGTGAGGAAGATGATAACAGGGAGGTGAATTACTCAGCTATTTATACCCATTGCATTAACTGCAATTCAGAAGGTACAGGACATGTGGCAAGATTTTAGAGGAAAGCTTGTCCTTTTTTACTGTATACAGTCCTTTTGGTTGTATATGAACAGTCATCTATCATAAAGTAGGTAAACACATTTAGAGTCAAAAGAGTGGCTCTGTACTATACTATACTTACAAAGATATGGGTTTGTCCTTTGTGTGCAGAAGGACAAGACAAAAACTAATCTTGCTTGATTTAGATTCATTTGATCGTTGAACACTAGAATGACGCTGAGGGTCTCATCAGTGTTTGCTAAATCTTGTCAGACTTCACACTTGTGTAGACGAGCTTGTTATCACTGAAATTGTTTCAGATCGTGAACTTCATGGTCTCTAATATTCAGCTTCTGTCTTCGACATCGCTGAAGGATCTATGTTGTGAGTTTTATCTTCTTGAAGTATATCCGTCTCTGAATGAATTACAATACATGTTCAACGATCACTGAACTGACTCGATGATGATCGCTAAAACTGAATACATAGATTATACACTTCGATATATAAAAGGATCATCATCAAGTCATTGAGAGAGAAGATCAACATTTAATTTAGGGATTTTATTGAATATGATAAGTATGGTGGTTGGACTACTAGCCTTTCATTTTGAGTAATGATGTATATTTTCTTAATTGAATGTAATGAATATTCCCAATTGTCAATAGATGATTGGATGAACTCTTGAAGTAGCTACTAGTAGGGTTTAATCTTGAGGTGCTACCTTGGAGGTAGGCAATAAGAACTCTAGCACTTGAGGTGTTACCTTGGAGGTAGACATTAAGTTTGTGCCAAGTGTTGAGGTGTTGTTCATTGAAATAGACACTAAGGTCAACCTCTTAAGGTAAAACCTTCTAAGAGGTCGTTAAGACACTTGGACAATACGTCTTGAAGTGTCATGTGAGAACGTTTCATGAGTGGCATACTTTTGTGTTCCTGTCTTTCTTAATAGATACGAGTATCCCCTGTTGACTCTAAATGAATGTTGTGCATGGTTTATAAATGGATTTAACTAACTAATCGTGGTTACTTACTTCATTTTACATGCTCACTAGCTTTTTGGCCTAACATTTGTTTTGTGTCGACATGTATCTCAGGTTCTAGTGGCGAGGTTGGTAAACAGGTTTAACTGGCCATTTGTAGAGAGAACTTTTGGGGATATACTTTTGGGACACCATGTATTTATACGATTATAATCTAGTTCTTCAAGGATTTGATTAAAAAGTTGTTAGCCTTAAACCAATTTATGTACCATTGTAATTAACTGGTGTGTATTGTTCCTTTTTTGGATGAAGCTCGTATTTTTATATTTAAATACCAATTTCCTAGTTTTCTTGGAAATTTTGTTGTCCCAATTTTTGGGGTGCTATAGTAGGGAATTAAGAAAAAACTAAACCAACACCAAAAAGAAATTTGAAGATTCTTGAAAATTATAGAAAGCAAAAATATTAGTGGAACTATGATGCACTTATGAAAAGAATTAACCAGTTCGTTACCACCACCATCTAGATCAAATGCAGTTGTATAACAAAATATGCATATAACATTTAAGAGGGATATTTAACATATAAGAGGGGTATCAGATTCATTGACTTGGGTTTGATTCAAATCATTATAACCCAATTCTAAATCCAGTAACTATGGTTTGGAGATTTTACAAGTTGATTAGGCATATGGAGGTTTGGGCTTGTCGGGACTTTGTGCACCCCTAGTAGTCGGGGTGAAGGGTTTCATCAAACCAATGGAGGGAAAGGGGTTCATTGAAGTTGTAAGGGGGAAGAGGTTCATCGGAGTTGCAATGGGGTCTCATCAAAGTTGCAACAAGGTTGATCAGTGGGAAAGGGAGGGGGTTTAACGAAGCAAGGATTGGGAGTGATCCATGAGAATGGTGATGGTGGTGTTCATTGGACCGGGAGGTGCTCAATGGATGGAATGGGTGAAGGGAATTCTTCAGAGTAGTAAGGGTTCTATTACGAAATTTTTTTAATACTAAAATCAAAGAAAATAGCGAAAAGACCAAGATTAGCTTGTATTAACAAATAAAATGAATAGCCTGTTGGGTCTATTGAGCAAAATTGTGACAAAATGCAAATTATAGGTCCTTTTATGCAATTATAAATAAAGTTTGGAGAGTAAAATCCTTATTGTCTCCAAATTATATGGACAAAACCGTAATTTACTCAAAATATTATTTAAGTGATATTCCTTTCACATTTTTTAATACTAAAAGCATACTCGCTGCATAACATTTCTTTTATATACTTGTGATTTTATTATGATTTAAATATTGTTTTAGAAGTTATCTTATTCAAATCTGATTAAATTTTGAAATAAATCAAATCATAATTAGGATTCAATTATTTTCATATCATGTTCCTAAATTATGTTAATTGTTCTAAATATTTAGTTAATTTACTTACATATACACACAATACATATATGAGGTTGGTTTTTGGTGAGAATGAGAGTTAAGGTAAGAAGCATAAGAAGGAATCTCCATATATAGATGCACATTAAGTTGAGATGCATCGAGATGCACCGGATCAGTCTCCATACCAAGCACACGATTTATGGGTATCTTTGAGAATAAGAAACAGTCAAATAACATGTGATTTTACACGTGATTTGGTTGTTTTCTTGTTCTCTTTTTTGATTACTGTTCTCGTTTGAAACAACACTTGTAAATTGATTTTGATGGCTTTTAACATTTTTATTGTTTTCATTTCACATTTCGTGTATATATATATACACGTATATACACATACATAATAAAATGAGTATCACAAAATGTTGAGAATCTTGAAAATCACTTATGATGTATTGTTTCACAATGTGAAACAATAAATCATACATATGATAATACAGTGTCGTTCCACAATGCAAAAAAAAAAAATTAAAAATAATCACATTGTGAAACAACATTGTATGCTCATATGCATTGTTTTACAATGTAAATAACAAATGAAAATTGGTTTTGACATGTGGTTCTCAAACTTTTGTGGCTCTTATTTGATTAGTATTATATATATATATATATGTGTGTGTGTGTGAGAGTGTGTGTATAGAGAGAGAGAGAGAGAAAGGAAAGTTCAATTACAATTTTTTTTCTGTCATGAACTAGGGACCAATGAGATTGTGATACGTGTCTTCAATTCTCCATATTCACCATGATTAGTGATTGTGAACATTGGTGATAAATGCTTACACCATTCATGATACATCATGAATGATACGCATTCAGGGTGAATGATACATCATTCATTATGAATAACTTGTGATAGTTTAGGACAATTGACGCCCTCTCCTTTGTCCCTCAGTTTAGAACGAGATTTAGGTTTTTAATTAAGACTTGAGATCACGTGTGACCAGCCTGTTTTCGTGAGACCCGTGAGACCAACCTTTTTACACTTGAAACTTCACAGTGTTTTTGCTGTGAAGGTTCGACTTTTTTTAACCTTCACAGTGTTTTTGCTATGAAGTTTCAAGTGTAAAAATGTGGTCTCACGGGTCTCATGAAAACATGTTGGTCTCACGTGAACCCAACCCTTTTAATTAAACCTATATATATATATATATATATATATTCATATGTAAATCTGTTGAGAAAATCTAAAAAATCTATATATAAACCAACGTTACAGATTATTCATATATGTATTTTTAAATAAAAATTTTCAATAATTTACATATAAACCCTTCTTTTCTAAATTCTAACAATACTTAGCATTCTTATTTACACTTGCCAATAAAATTCCTTTGATTGAATATAGTATAAATCATGTATAGTTGAAAAAGATTTGGTAATTAAATACTGAAATTACAAAAGTCAATAGAGAAGCTATAAAGCATCATGTTTCATGCTATGGCAACCATGTGCTCATACCCATGACATTAAATTAATTTTATTTAAACTTTGAAATGAAACAGAGACAAATACAAAGAAAGGGTCCACGACAAACAAGAGTTGTGTGACTCACAATAAATACATTGAAAACTATTTTGGTATATACTCAAGCATCTTAAACATTGTTTATTATTTTTGTATGAAATAAATGAACTATATATATATTAATAAAATTGTATTTCATTTTCTTTTTAAACGCTTGGACCAAAATGTGTTTTAGGAATAAAAGGACTTAATCAGTGAGTAAAGCCTGGGGAGTGCTTAGTAGATTAAGCTAACTAAATTGGCTTAATTACCTAATAAGTCATACCTTTTTACCAGCTGATCGAATAAGTCATCATCTGTTTCATTAAGGCACAACTGAACTATCTTGTATGGCTTACCGAATAAGCCATACATTCTATATAGCTTATTAAGCTGCTACCGAACAGCCCCTAAGCCATACAGAAACAATCATAGATTCGTTAAGCCATAAGATATTAATACAACTAATTAAACATTTTATGACCACTTTAGTTAATTAGTAAAGGGAGGGAATGGTTAGAACATGGTCCCATATGTTGCCCTTTTCAATCTAGAATGGACCTACTCCTGTTTCACCAACTCTTTCTTAACTGCCAAAACACTAATCAATACATGTTTTATGTGGATTGGCCCGGGAGCATACAATTTATGTGATGCGGATTTAGATTTTTTTATTTATAACATGTTATAAAACATAAAATAAAATAAAAACTAGTTCAGAAATATACGCTATAATTAATGTATGTTTCGGAACTCCGTATCTTGCATCATGTAATCCAAGTATTAATGACTGATATATATATATATATATATATATATATATATATATATATATATATATATATATATATATATA